>NC_041381.1:126778878-126801036 GCF_002162155.2 Triticum dicoccoides | reverse complement strand
GACGCGGGGACCGGGAGGCACGGGGCGCGGGCCGACGGCGGCGGCCGACCGGGCCGGGAGGGCCTCCCGCGGGCTCCGCAGGGCCGCGGCGGAGGGAGGAGAGAGAGGGTGCGTGCGCGGTGAGGTGGCGGGCGGAGATTGGTCCAGGAGGTGGAGGGGGTGACGTGGTGCGCGGTGATAGGTCGGGCGACGTGGCTGGGGGGCGGTGGACGTGTTCGGCCGCCGGGCGGACATGTCCGACGGCGCGAGGAGGGAGAGGGCTAGGATTCATCCGGGAATTGGACGGGGATGGACACATATATATAGATAGAGGGAGCTAGGAGAGTCCAAATGAGGCAAGGTTTTCGGACACGCGATCGTGATCAAACGAGCGAGAGCATGGAGGGGATTTGGATGGGTTTTGGGCCACTTTGAAGGGGTGTTGGGCTACAAAGAGAAAGAGGCTTTTACGGTTACCCGGTTAACCGTTGGAGTATCAAACAAACTCCAAATGGCACGAAACTTGACAGGCGGTCTACCGGTGCTATACCAAGGCCGCTTGGCAAACCTCGGGCCATTCCGAGAAGGTTTAATACCCGCTCACAACAGGAGACAAAAGGGGAACGCCGGGGGACATAGGAGTGCCGGATTGCAAAACGGACAACGGGGAAAATGCTCGGATGCATGAGACGAACACGTATGCACAATGAGATGCACATGATGACATGGCAAAATGCAACACGCAAGAAAATGACATGGCAATGACGGTGAATAACTAGCGGACACCTGGCGCATTGGATCCAGGGCGTTACAACACTCCTCCACTAACAAGAGATCTCGTCCCGAGATCTTAGGACCGAGACGAAAGGGAAAAGGGGTGAGGTGAATTAAGAACAAGAGAGAGGGAGCAAAGAATCGAGAGCACTCGAGAAGAAGAGAGGAACGACGAGAATGCCGAGAATCGAAAGCTCACGGAATCAGATAGACTATGAAACCACTCTAGTTAGAACGAGATAAGAAATGAATAAGACTGAAATAGGATTTAGGCAGCACTCTGGCTGAAACATGGAGGAATAGAACACGAGCTTGAGAGGATGGAATGATACTTGATGAAGACATGACACAAAAACCTCTAGAAAGAATTGAAAGAGTTGAATGAAAAGAACGGAGAAGAAAATGACAACTTGTGCCACGAATGGAATTGGAAGCATCTTTAGAAGGAAGGTTTGAACGGAGTTGTTGAGAAAATCAACAATGAAATGAATAAGCTTGTCGTTGACTTATGAATGACATCTCAAAATTATGAGGTGATAACCCACCACAACCGGAAATGATTGGATAGCTGAGAAGAACGAAGAAATGCAAAACTCCACTTCAAAAGAATACGGAGAATTAATTACACTTCGAGACGTGAGAAGAAAAGATACTTGAATTCCACCAACAAGAATCTTGATGAACTCTTGAAGAATGAATTAAATCATGAAGAACCACCATGAAGAACTCCGGTGACAAAAGGATGAAGAGATAGAATGACAGATGAAAGAATGAGACGAGCCTTGCGATGATTTAGATGGTGGTTCGTGACGGAACAAGTGAGAAGCTTGGAACTCTGGAAAAGAATAGATGAAACACTTGAAACTAGAATTTATTCATCAAGAACAAACTCCGAAGGAAGGGATTACTCACTTGGATGAAATAAAAATAAGATTTATTGTATGCTTATCCTTCATCAAATTAAATTGATGACAAGCATTGGATTTTGCATACTACTTATTCTTCTTGCAAAAGAATTGAGAAGTGGCATAACGCAAATTTGAGAAGGTCTTCATGAACCACCGGTAGGATTGGAGAGAACGAATGAATTTAAAATGATAATGAAGGAAAAAGAATCTGAATGAACCATCAAAATAATTAGAAAAATGACTGATGAGAGAGAATGAATCACCGGGAAGAATTATAAGAACAAATATGCTAGAGGGGATTTAGATGCAAAAGAACAAAGAGATCATGAGCTGATTAAAGAACACTTGAGCGAAGCGCCGGAAGAATATTGAGACGAACAAAGGGGCACAGATATGGAATAATTGGAAAACGAATTTGAAAAACTTAGAACGAAGAGATATTCCGAAAAGATGGCCTCCGGATACTCGAGAGAGAAAGCAACTCCTGAATGCTCTGGATGGATGAAAAGAATTTGCATGACTTGAAACAATTTGATAGAATAATATCGATCTAGCACCGCGAGTCTTCGGGAGGACGGACAAGATTTAAGAGAAATCTTCTTCTTCGGTCTTCAAAAGTTGAGAATGAAGATGAGAAAGAACACCAAAATTGTTGAGATACTCCGCGAGAATGAAAAACAGAGAGGTTGAGCCCACATGAAAAGAATTTGAACGAGATCTTGGAGAAGGCATGTGACTGATGGAATCCATTCTTACGTCACACTTGAAAAGAATTGAGAACAACTCCGGGGAATTAGAAGAGTCGGGTAAGATCCTGGGAAAAGACCTGTGGGTTAGGGCCCACTAAAGAGAAAACACCGATGAAAAGGATTGTTGAATAGGTAGATGATGCACCGGAATGATTGAAATATTTGAATGAGGTGATAGCCTCGAATTAATTCAAACACAGACGAATCTCCTGAGATGTCTAGAACTCCGGAATGATTGAATGGCGAGAGGCAAACGAGCAAGGAGAACACTTGACCTGAGGAAGAGAATATGATCAACCCGAAAACTTGAATTGAAACCACCGGAAAGAAAAAGAGATGAAGAATGTCAAACGAGACGCGAATTCACCGGTTGAAATGATTGAGGGAAGAATGAAGAGACTCCACACGAATGGAATTGATGGTCGAAAGAGACTCAAACTCCGGGAAGAAGAGGGTGGGAGGGCGGGAAAACAAAGGCAACTTGGAAGGGGGAACCGACGAATACCTTGAAGAGAAAACACCGATTGAAATCATTGAGGAAAGAAAGCAAAGACTTCGCACGAGTAGGATGGATACTCGATTACGGACTCCGGTTCCAAGAAGAAGAAGGGAGGGCGGGTGGGAAAAATAAAGGATAAATTCGTACAAGGAAACAACGTTGATTGAAAAGAGCTGAGGATTGATCTCGCGAAAGACAAATAGGTTTGAGTCAACTTGATGAGATATGCACCGGATAAAAGAGGATGGACAACTCACAAAACTAACCACATGATCCTAAAGAAAAAAATTGAACGGGAAGAGGAGTAATTCAAAACACCTATGTCAAGATTCCTTACCAGAGCGACGAAGGGGCAGAGGAGTAAAAAGAATTCCTACTCTCCGATATAATAGACTCCGAAAACAGTTTTTCTTCTAGACTCAACAACGGCCAAACTACATGATCAAACAAGGGGGCTCCTAGGGTCGGTCGAGGTTCTGATAGTGGCACGGATGGTGAATGAGATCTCCGACCTCAAGGTGTCAGAGGCAGAGTGGCGGTACAGGAAGCAGCCGTACTCGTGTGACGATCCGCCCCCTGCCGTAAGTTCCCTCATTTCTTCCTTCAACTCTGTTTCTCAGTCCTGATCTTGTCGTGATGCTACTCCCTTCTAGAGTGTAGATTTACAACTCTGAGATGACGGCCGCCATCGTGGGGCCGAGTGGTGACTACCTGCCAGACAGGGCGGTGAGCGATGTGGACGACCCCGACTTGGGGGCGGTCGCCTTGGCGGACGACGCAATAGGAGGCAGCGGCGGAGCAGGTGGCTTTGAGGAGGGCGGAGGCGTGGAGACTTGGCCCGATGATGACGAAGATGAAGACGAGCCGCGCCCCGCATGGAGCACTGCCAACACCGGCGCAGGCCCCTCTACTAGGCCGCCCGCCCGTGGCGGCAAACGCAAGTGGAGGCAAGGCGCTGCCCTATTCGCCAGCGCCCTGAAGAAGCCCAAGAACCCGGCCGCGGTGACCAGGCGGAAAGAAGCCGCAGCCAAGTATCAGAGGCAGCCGAAGGTGCCGGTCATGGTGTCGGCGTAAGTATTCTTTTCATGTTTTCCGTCTTTTCGCCAATCCGTCCTAAAAAGCTTTCCTGACTTGTCTTCTCATCCCAGGGCCCTACTGACTCTCGAGAAGTTGGGCGCCGCCTCGGTCATCAGGTCGGCGGCGACCTCCTCCACCAGCCGGCGAATCGACCCGGCCGCCGACCTTCAGGAGGCGACGGAGCGAAACACGCGGGAGGCGCGTGAGGAAGAAGCCGACCGTCTAGCGAAGGCAGAGGCACACAAGGCCACAACATCCGCGGCGAGGAAGTTGTAGCAGGCGGAGGCCGAAGCCGCGGAGAGGGAGCGGCTCACGGAGGCTGCACGCTGCCAGGAGCTGTTGCTCGTGAAGCCTTTGAACACCACGCCACCTCCGCCGGAGTTTGAGGCGACGGCCGGGGGAGCCGGCGACGAGCAGCCGATCCGGGAGCGGGAGGGCGGCGACGTGGCCATGCCGGACGTCATTGTGCCGCCGCCGCCAACGTCTAGTGGGACGGAGGACGGGCAGCCGGCCGCACCGCCGGTGCCACCAGTCGAGGACGCGCATTACAAAAAAATACACTTCCGTGATGATACGTGTTTGTCACAGTAGGTCGCGTTTTTTGTCATGCATGTACATACATGACAAATTTATGACAGAATCAAGATAGTCATACCTGTGTTGTCGTAGAAGTGTTCCATGACATTACCAAAATTATCATCACGGAAGTGTCCACTTCCATGACGATAAATCCTGCATCACATAAGTGCTTTCGTCAATGGTGACCGACACATGGCATCCACCGTAATGGAACGCCGTTAAGCTATCGGGTCGGATTTTGCATCCGATAACCCGTTAACAGCCACGACCAATGCCGATTTTCCACGTGTAAAATACTCATTGGCTGACGGATCCACGTGTCAGCTCCGCGTTGGCACAGGTGTCACTCATCCAACGGTCGAGATGGCCCTATGATATGTTGACACGTGGACCGGCCCAAAAGTGGCCCACAAAGTTTAAATGGGCCGGCCCAACCGAAGGCCCATAAGATTTAGCAGACCATACTGGGCCGGCCTAGCTAAAGGCCCACAAAATTTAGCGGACCATAATGGGCTGGCCCAACTAAAGGCCCACAAGATTTTGCGGACCACAATGGGCTGGCCCAGCTAAAGGCCCACAAGATTCTGCAGACCATAGTGGGCCGGCCTAGCTAAAGGCCCAACATTCTTTGTCAAATCGGCCCGTCAATGGCCTGGTCTAAACTTGTCATCAATGCGGCCCATGGTCACTTCTGGCCCGTTAACAGTCCGCTAAGTAATTGGGCTGAATTACGGCCCAGTGTATTTCCGGCCTGTTAAAGGTCCGGCTTCATTTGGGCCCATTTACATGCCATCAAAACTTTCGGCCCATAAACCACCGTGAAGGATTTGGGTCATATTCGGCCATGTGTCTCATTCGGCCTGTTAGAGGCCCACTATAGATTTGGGCCACTTTCGGCCTGTTGTCATTTTCGGCCTGTTAACGCCGGACGTAAACAATGGGCCATATGTGGCCCAACGTCATATCGGGCTCATCAACGGCCCATATAAAAATGACGATAATCTAGCCCGATCGAAGTTCCGGCCTGTTAAAGGCCCGTGTATTAGGTCGGCGCATTTACGGCCCGTACGAATTTCGGCCTATCAAATATCCGCATCGTAAATGGGCCACCATTTCGGCCTGCTAAGTCCAGTGGGTTATTTGGCACAATCAGGGCCCAATCTCACTTTCGGTCTATTAAAGGCCCATGTTTTTTATGGGCTCGAGATATTTACACCCGTAAACGGCCTATTTTTAGTGAGGGCCCAAATTATGTTTAGGCCTGTTAAAGGCCCACAATGGGCACAGGCCTACCAGTAAAATTTGAAAGCTTATGCTAATTTAAGCCTAGATATTTTTAGTGGGCTACATGCCAATTTCGGCCCGTAATCATTTTTAGCCCAATTGGAATGGGCCCGACGAATGTTGGCATGTTGGGCTCGTACGAAGCTTTCGTCCGAATACATTATGAAGATAAACCTACACTATACAAAAATAGCATCATAATTACTGCAGCCTGTGGCAGCATCATAAATGTTGTATCACAACAAAATAAATTCCAATCATACAACAAAAGGCCTGTTGGCATAAAGTTTACAGTCCTTCTAGATAAAAGCACCATCAGATGTATAGAAGCACAGATCATTTGACCGGAGTGCTAATGTTTCAGGCTATAGAATTTGATGGAGCAGCACGATCTCCACCTTTTTTCTGCCATTGCTCTTCAACAACGAAGCGAATGTCTGATAGTTTGGTTTCAAAACCATTCATATCTTGACGACATTTCTCAACCACTATTCTTGTTTCCGAAACAACGTCCATTAGTGATTGGACTTGTGTCTGGAGCACGTATATATCACTCTGTCTAGCAGGAAGATTTTGTTCAGTAGGCGATTTGGACGAGGTTACCTTGACAACCAACCCAGAATTACGCAGGAAGGTGCTTTTTGCACTGTTAGTGGAGAGATACTGACGCACTGCAGCAAGAGGTGACATTGTGCCTGTAGTAGCCTCGTCACCTTCAGGTGGTTGTGGCTGTTCAATCATTTGTTCCATAGCTTCCTGAAAGTTTGAAGTTGTAGATTAGTGTACCAGTGAGTTACTAATGAGACAAAAACAAACAAAGTAGCTTAAACGTTTGTACATAACTTATTTTGGTGAACTACTGTAATATATTAGCATGTATTGTAGTGCCAACTACATAATAAAATCACTTTCGGAACATATGTCCATGTAGCATGCCTACTGTATTGTCTATTTCCTCACATTCGTTGACATCTAAGGATAAAGAGACATGGTTTAAAGTAGGATGAAGATAGTATGACATCATTCATATCATGGGCAAACAGATATAAAACAAACAGGCTATTTTATCATTGTGTGCGCACATGAACATAACAACTAGATTACAGATCAAGACCAAAAGAATATCCTTCATCTCTTTTAAACCATGTAAGGTGAAATGATACGTTAAGACAACTGTGTATAAAATTGAACAGAGTAACTGACATTGGCTGCAAACCAAGTAGTTAAATGAACACATCATAGTACCAATCAGTTCAAGGCAGGAGGAGTAAGGACTTACAGCAGCGGCTTGAACTGGTGTGCTCATGCCCTTCATCTTGCTGGTGTGGAAATCCTTGAAGATTTGCACTGCATTGGGTTCAGGTTCTTTTTGGTCCGCACGGGCTTTCCTCTGTATTTGGAACAAGTCAATATAGATACGATAATATGGCACAAAAAAGAAGGAAGTAGCAGCTATTTACAAGAGCCTCGCAGTGTGCAATATAGCTACGAGATCATGTTGTCTGTTGGAATTTCACTTTAGAACGGTTGGTTTTGTTCTTCAAACAGTTAGCCTAGAAGAAGATACACTTGTAAGGCACATACATAAATACAAGTTCAATATGTGGTCTGATCAAATACATATAGCCTACCTGATACTTTGGATCAGACCAGTGTTTAACGAGGGCTGTCCAGTCTTCATCTATAATATATTCCACTGGAGATGTTTGGGTGATTTCATTATTAGCCTTGCCTTCGAAGTGAGATTTTCTAAGGTGGTACCGCTACTATCACAGAGCAGACTGAAAAACATGAGTGCATTCTTGTTTAGTTGCATCATCTTTCGGATCCAACTTGAACCTCATCTGTTGAAAAAAGAATGTGAGTCTTATTAGGAGGAAGCTAGAAAGTATGGGACAGAGCAAGACAATATTACTAATTGCGGTGAATAACATTACTTACGGATAAATGGTCAAGGAAGGTGTTAAACTGGGTATTGTCTTTCTCATTCCTGTACTGGATCCACGTTGGGAGGATACGCTCATGACACCTAACGGCAACGGCTGCCTCTGATACTAACTTGGCTGACTCTGTAGCATCACGTGGCCTTTTTAAACTTGCCTCAAAATGGATCTCCATTCTTCCTCCTTTAGATTTTGTTAATCTGTCAAGCATTATCCCTGATGTCTGTTTCCGCTTGTGCCGTGGTGCTAGTTCAACAATGAATATGGAAAGTGTTAGTGTACATCAAACTGTGAGAGTACATATAAAGGAGCATGCAACTGCAACTTGAATCGGTCAGGTACCGTCTTGGTGTTGATGCTCATGAGGTTCATCTGATCTTGCCAAGTCTTGTTGTGTCAGCAGTGCTTCGAAAGTAGTGTTAGGTGTGAAGGAAGCTTGGGAACTGGCCAGTTCCGGAGCAAACAAACGAGTAACTGGTTGAGATGCTGGTACAGTTGAAGCGGATGCTGCAGCTGGTGGAGCAGGTGATACTGTGTTTGTAGATTTAGCCGGTGGACTTGGACCTTCTACTGCACTATAAGTACCAGCAGAATTTCGATGGCAGAACCTTTTCCGTTTCACCCGACGAGTAACAGCACTCCCTACTATATTATTTTCCTTGCTCTTTTTTGACTTTGCCATGTCAAGCTGTACCCACAACACAAAAGAATAAAATCACTCTTCAGAACTCATTGATGCATGATACAGACAAGCAATACTTTGATGTAAGACAACCGTATCAGGATGGAATATGTAAGAAAAATGGGACGGCATGAGATATTCACAGCTACGATGTGCAAACTAAGCAGAACGATTTTCAAGAAAATAGAAGTAATGCAAGCTAGACACCATATGAAAGATGCAACCAATGTTACTCTGCCAAGTTAAAAGTGTCTTATCATAAGTGGCAATTCGAAAAATTAGAAGCAGTACAACGTTGAAATCAATGCAAGATGCAACCACTATCAAATTGCCATGTTAAAAGCGTCCAATCATGAGTTACTGATGCAGGATACACAACAGCAGTACTTTGATGTAAGAACATGGTATGATAGATAGATGTAGTGTATTCTAGACACAGAAAGCCATGTCTTATGCACATGTATAACGTATAAACTCAGCAGGTGCAATTTAATCAAAATAGAAGAAATACAGGCTAGACAACATATGCAACATGAAACCAATTATCACACTGTCAACTTAGAGCAAGCACCTGCGATGGTGGAGTGCGGGAGATGAACTCATCATGTAGACTTGGGACTTCAACTTCATTAATAGTAGCAGTGGCAAATCTAGAGAGTCTCTGTTTGCGTCGGTGTGGAGTACCACCAACATCCCCTAACTTACTCTTTTCCTTCCTATTTTCTGATATTGCCTTATGAAGTCAAAACCACAAGAAGATGAATAAAATTAGCTCTGCATAACTAGTTGATGCATGATATAGACGAACACTACTTTGATGTAAGGCAAGTGCAGGATAGGAGGATGGAATATATACAAAAAAGACAGCGTTTCATATTCACACGTACGATGGGAGGATGGAATATGTATGAAAAAACAGTAAGGGGAAGGCATTTCAACAAAAGTAGAAGAAATGAAAGCTAGGCACCATATGAACATGCAACCAATATCACTCTATCAGGTAAAAATTGTCTCGTCGTAAGTGCCATTTCAAGAAATTAGAAGCAGTACAAGCTAGAAGACAATGCAAGATGCAACCTACATCACAGTCCCAAGTTAAATGTGTCTTATGGGTAAGTGATCGTTGCAGGTATAAGTTGTAAGCTACGCAGATGCAATTCTACATAATCAGAAGCAATACAAACTAGACATCATGCGGAAAACGCAACCACGTATAACAGTTCCAAGTAAGAGCAAGCACTTGTGATGGTGGAGTAGGGGAGATGTGCTCATCATGTACACGTATGTTCTAGAAACAGGAAGACGTGTCATATTCACAGGCATTATGTGTAAAGTAAGCAGATGCAATTCAAGTTAGAAGCAATACAAGCTAGACATCATACACAACATGCAACCACATATAATAGTGTCAAGTTAGAGCAAGCACCTGTGATGGTGGAGTAGGGGAGATGTGCTCATCATCTACACAGCTACGTTGACTGTCCAGCCTTGTGTTGTCTTGCGAATCTTGTTAGGAGGATGGCGGAGTAGAATCTGTAGAGACCCCCTGTTTGAGTTGCTCCGAAGGACCACCATCATACACTGCCGAACTAATTTCCTTCAGCTGTAATGATTTTGCATTGTGAAGTCAACCCGATAAGAAAAAGGAATAAAATTCGCTCTTCAGAACTCATTCATGCATGATACTGATGAACACTACTCGGATGAAAGGCAAACACATGATGCGAGGATGGAATATGTATGAAAAACAGGATGGTGTGACATATTCACACCTATGATGTGGTAACTAAGCAGAAAGCATTTCAACAAATTAGAAGCACTGCAAGCTAGACACCATATGAAAGATGCAACCAATATCACTCTACCAAGTTCAAACTGTATGGCGTTTCAACAAATTAGAAGCAGCATATGCTAGAAATCATATGCAAGACACAACCAATATCATAGTGGCGACAAAAAGGTGCCTTATCATAAGTGACTGATGCGGGATATGCAAGAATAGTAGTCTAATGTAGAAACAGGAACACATGTCATATTCACAGGCATTATGTGTAAAGTAAGCAGATGCAATTCAACAAAGTTAGAAGCAATACAAGCTAGACATCATACGCAACATGCAACCACATATTATAGTGCAAAGTTAGAGCAAGCACCTGTGATGGTGGAGTAGGGGAGATGTGCTCATCATCTACACAGCTACGTTGACTGTCTAGCCTTGCGTTGTCTTGCGAATCTTGTTGGGGGGATGGCGGAGTAGAATATGTAGAGAACCTCCGTTTCAGTTGCTCGGAAGGACCACCATCATCCAATGCCTTGCCAATTTCCTTCAGCTTTATTGATTTTGCACTATGAGGTCATACCGACAAGAAGAAGGAATATCATTCGCTCTTAGGAACTCATTCATGCATGATACTAACGAACACTACTCTGATGAAAGGCAAATTCATGCTACGAGGATGGAATATGTACGAAAAAATGAACGGCTTGACATATTCACACCTATGATGTGGTAACTAAGCATAAGGCACTTCAACAAATTAGAAACACTGCAAGACACCATATGGAAGGTGCAATCAATATCACCCTGCCAAGTTAAAACTGTCTCGTCATAGGTGGTGTTCATCAAACTAGAAGCAATACATGCTAGAAATTATATTCAAGATGCAAACCAATATCACACTGCCAACTTAAAGGTGTCCCATCATAAGTGACAGATGCAGGATACACAAGAAGAGTAGTTTCATGTAAGAACATGGTGTGATAGACAGATATAGTATGTACCAAAAACAAGAAAGCGTGTCATATTCACATGTATCATGTGTAAGCTAAGCAGATGCAGTTTACACTAATTAGGAGCAATGCGAGCTAGACACCATATGCAACATGCAACCAGATATCACACTGCCAAGTTAGAGCAAGCACCTTGGATAGTGGAGTAGGGGAGCGGAGACTTTGACCATGTAATGCACTATCAGTACAAGGAGAATCGGTATAGATGCTCCGTTTACGTTGCTGCAGAGGACCACCATCATCGCCTTCCTTACTCTTTTCCTTCCTCTTTCTTGATTTTGCCTTGTCAAGTCAAACCCAAAAGAAAAAGGAATAAAATTTGCTCTTCAGAACTTATTGATGCATGATACTGACGAACACTACTTTCATGTAAGGCAGCCGCGTGATAGGAGGATGGCATATGTATGAAAAACAGGACGGCGTGACATATTGACATGTATGATGTATAAAGTGTAAACTAAGCACAAGGTGCTTGAACTTGTTAGAATCGATGCAAGCTAGAAACCATATGAAATATGAAACCAATATCACTCTGCCAAATTAAAAGGGTGCCCTAACAAATGTATTTGACCAAATTAGAAGCAATACATGTCAACAGGCTAGAAAAAATATGCAATATGCAACGAATAAAGGTGACTCGTCGTAAGTGATTGATGCAGGATACAGAAGAGAGGTAGTTTCATGTAAGAACAAGGTTAACACATAGATGTAGTGTGTACCAAAAATAGGAAGGCATGTCATATTCACATGTATAGTGTGTAAACTAAGCAGATGCAATTTACCCTAATTAGAAGCACTACAAGCAAGACACTATATGCAACATGCAACCACATATCACACTGCGAAGTTGGAGCAAGCACCTATGATGGTGGTGTAGGGGAAGTGTTGTCTTCAGGTACAGAGCAACATTCAATATCTTCATCTGGGCTTGCTGTTTCTTGAGAATCATGTGGATAGGATGAATTTGCATTCTTTATAAGAGTACTGCGTCTCATATGAACCCACGCGCGTGACTGTCCCATCATAAGCGATAGACGCAGGATACACAAGAACAGTAGTTTGATGTAAGAACATGGTGTGATAGGCAGATGTAGTATGTACCAAAAACAGGAAGGTGTGTCATATTCACATGTATAATGTGTAAGCTAAGGAGATGCAATTTAACAAATTATGAGCATTGATGAGGGATACACAAGAGAAGTAGTTTGATGTAAGAACATGGTTAATAGAAAGACATAGTATGTACCAAAAACAGGAAGGCATGTCATATTCACAGGTATAATATGTTAACTAAGCAGATGCAATTTACCCTAATTAGAAGCATTACAAGGTATACACCGTATGCAACATGCAACCACATATCACACTGCCAAGTAAGAGCAAGCACATGTGATGGTGGTGTGGGGGAATTGCGGTGATCAACTAGAGAGCTACGTTGACTATCTTCATTTAGCCTTGCTGTTTCTTGAGAATCATGTGGGGAGGATGACACTGCACTCTTTAAACGAGTAGGGCGTCTCACAGTAACCCACCCGGGTGACTGTCTCATCATAAGTGATTGATGAGGGATACAAAAGAGCATTAGTTTGATGTACGAACATGGTTAATAGAAATATGTAGTATGTATCAAAAACAGGAAGGGATGTCATTATCAAACGTATAATGTGTAAAGTAAGCAGATGCAATTTAACCAAATTGGAAGCAATACAAGCTAGACACCATATGCAACATGCAACCACATTTGACAGCGCGAAGTTAAAGCAAGCACCTGGGATGGTTGTGTGTGGCAATTGAGATCATCAACTGCAGAGCTACGTTTACTGTCTCCAACTGCTGACATTGCACCCATTAGAGCGCTGAAACGCTTAGTGCTTATCTTCGAATTACACTGGAGTGACTTCTGTCTTTTCTTTTCTACATTCATCAACACTGCGTCAGAGTCTGAAATACCCATGCATATAAAAACAATAGTGTGAGTATGGGTGAAGTGTGTGCACAATTAGTATAGTGTAAAGGTAGCAGATAGCAGGTCGGTCAGAAATAAATGACAGGAGACATATGATAGCTCTACAACATGCATGGCACATTCAATTACTACAGGATTCTATGAAAATAACAGTCGACTGAAAGCAAATAGGTCAGTCCATTTTTTCTTCACCGTCCGATGTACAAAGAAGGGGCAGATAGCCTTCATCTACCTCCAGCCAGTCAGTGTTGACGATCTTCCTTGAAATGCCAGCGACCACCGGCCCAGTATTCCTCCCCTACCTGCGCCCTCCCCTCGACCTCATCGCACCGCCGTGCTTGGCACTGCCCCCCCCGGCCATCTATTCAAACCCCGCCGACCTCCAGATCGGGCGCAAGCAGCTCCTGCGCCCCACACCCCTATGATAGACACCGATGCGCCGCTTCCCCGGGGAACATGCGGACTAGGTGCTGCGCGCGCCTAAGCGTGTGCTGCTTCTTTTAATTGCGGTTCGACTGACCCTAAATTGAAATCTAGTCGGGCTACTGACCTCTAGCAAGGTGAAATAGTAAAAGGGAGGAAACCTTGTGCATTTAGTATCACGAAGAAGATGCAGTAAGAAGCGCTCAACTAGTTTCTTTCGTGGGATGAATACGGTGTGAGCGGAGATGTAAGATTTGCACGAATAAGGGAAGAGGAGTACCTCTTTCTGCTGGCAGTGTTGTGTCCTCCTTCTGTTTTTCCGATGATCTTGTTGTTTGCCGGAAACCAGAAGTTGTGGAGGACGGTGCGGCCTTGGATGAACCCATGGCCAAGTTGTTGAGTGTGGTGCGGTGGCCGTCTGTCGGTGGCACGGAAGCAGATCCGAGGCGGCGAACGACGGCGTAGCGGGAACAACTCCGGTGCGGTGGACGGTTGCGACAGTGGAGCCGCAGTAGTGAGGCGCATGACGGCGTGGTCGGAGTGGTTCTGGTACGATGCACATCGGCGTCGGCGTCGTGGAGGCAGCTCTGCCTCGGCTTCAGCTGCTAAGTCCTTGAGGGCGTTGCGGTTGCGGTTGCTTTGGACGACGATGTCGGGGTACCGGCTCGAGTGTGATGGAGGAGGGCGGCAGTGGATTGGCCTCTATGGGGTGGAGGACAGAGGAGACTGGGGTTTCGCGGCTGGTGGAGAGGGCGTTTTTGCGCCCACGGAGTATGAATGGGGAAACGGAGGGAGGCGGGGAACTAAGGGGGAACAATGTTTCGGTTTGAGACACGCTTGTTTGAAATTTGGGGAAAGTTACAAACTTTGCCCCCATCTAAAATTTCGGACATATTGCAGGTTGGGGGTAGGACAGTCATGTCAGGTGTCCCAAATGTGGGCGGGATAGATTTCGGCCGAGCGCGTGGGTGTTTAGGCGCCCATGGCGTATGAATGCTTCTCGGAGGCGGTTGAGACTGGCGTCTTGGTGAAGTTACAAACCTACCCCGGTTTAGACCTTTGGACATCGGGCCGATAGGCTACACGGGCCAGAGTCAGGACAATAATTTCCTACCACCAAAACATTAGTCTCGCGCGGTTTCGGGTGACCAGAGGCCTATTTGGCACTTCGTTCAATATTTGGGAGAAGAAGTATTAACGTTTTCGGTTCTCTTGAATTGAACTTTCAGGATTTGTCAAACTTCACAAATCATTACTCTTGAAAATCCTAAAGCTACGATTATTTTGGAATGGAGGGGGTACATTTTAATATACATTATACACGAGTAGATATTAAAAAATATGCAACTTACCTCAGTTCATGCATGGTTCCAGGTATAATCTCCTTGGTTGCAGAAAAAGTTAGATATGGATATGAATATATATAGCATGTTCAAACTCACAACAAAGATTGATGCCCCCTTTTACATATGATTTACAAATGCCATTATCTCGGGTTCAAATAGATGAATGCACTTCCTATGAATTCGAATCTTCAAAACCCCCTGTATGTTGAATTCGACATGTATTTTATTTCATAGCTAGCAATTTGGAATGTATCCATGCAAGTGACAAATGTATAAAGTGCTTCACACTAACAACATGGAATGCACTAATTAATGTTTATATATGAATTACAAAAGCATCCATTGCCTGTATTCCAAACCGCTCTCACTCTATGGATCGATAATATGAAATAAACACATGCAAATGCTAGAATTCAATAGAGTATGGGTGTCTGATAGACCATTTTTCGTCCATACGCAATTTTGCAAAATTCATGATCTCATCCAGAAATAATAATGCCATTTATATTTTAATTTAATGCATAGAACCGCCTTTTACACGTAGATGCACTATGCCTTGCACCGTTCTCACAAACGTGTTATATATCTCTCTATCTAACGCATAAGTGCACACACTTTATATGCATTGGCATTTCTCTTTCACACATGCTCACAATCTCTCTCGGGGTGTCGGGGTGTCTCACGCACATGCTCTCTCTGTTTCTCTCTCTCTCTCTCTCTCTCTCTCTCTCTCTCTCTTTCTGACTACTATGTACCACTCTTTTCAGTAATCTCAGTTGGAAAACACTATTTCTCTCACATGCATATATACACATGCACGGTCTCTACTAGCCCTCTATACGCACATATATGTGCCTACGTGTCTCCCGCACGCACATTATCTTTAGGCCTCTCTCGCACACATTGCCCCCCCGACACACCTCTCTAATAGTAGTTGGCAGATATGATTTCATCATATCATTCGGTAGGATCACTACTAGGGAAAAGCCTATACACAGAATCTTATCAGCAGCGCGCTTCAAAATAACTCGCTGCTGCTAACTAGCAGTAGCGCGGACAGATAAAACTCGCTGTTGAGACAAATATAGCAGTAGCGCGTCCTCCCAAAGACGCGCTGCTGCTATAATTCCTACGAGGCCGCCGCGAGGCTAGTTATAGCAGCAACGCGTTATAGTGTTGCGCGCTACTGCTACGTAGCATAGTAGTAGCGCATTTCTCAGATAAGCGCTACTGCTAAGTTTCCTACAAAAATTTAGTCCCACCTCGCTCCGTGAAGAGAGTTTCTACCACCTTAAATATGTTACTTCTCAAACTTTGACAAGCACTTGATCTTCATTGAACTCTATGTGTAGAATTTGTGGCTGCAATATGAGTCTTCACCTGTTCCTAAACCGGTGAGGACTCATATTGACTAATCAGATTGTACACAAAAAGATCGTTGATGATCAATGTGTTTTTGATATATTGAACAAAGTCTATTTTCACATGCTGACACATAGCAGTAGCGCTTTATAAAGGCGCTGCTGCTAGATAGCTTAGCAGTAGCATCTTTTCCTGAAGAGCGCTACTGCTAAGCCATTCATCTCCCCCATCTCCTCCCTTCCGATCCACTCACACACACAGCCACTCAATCCTCTCCGATCCGTCTGAGCCGCGCGCCCCCGTAGCCCCTCCTCCGTCTGCGCCGCGCGCCGTCACCTCCTCCTCCTTGCTGGACTCGGTACCGGCTTCCTCCTCCGTCCTCCCTCTCCACTCGCCGATGGCCGGACCCTCCTCGGTCCACCTTCCTCCTCCGTCCTCCCTGGCCGCGCCGGCCGGCCCCTCCTCGCTCCGCCTTCCTCCTATTGGGGAACGTAGTAATTTCAAAAAATTTCCTACGCACACGCAAGATCATGGTGATGATATAGCAACGAGAGGGGAGAGTGTTCGTCCACGTACCCTCGTAGACCGTAAGCGGAAGCGTTAGCACAACGTGGTTGATGTAGTCGTACGTCTTCACGATCCGACCGATCCAAGCACCGAACGTACGGAGCCCCTGAGTTCAGCACACGTTCAGCTCGATGACGATCTCCGGCCTCCGATCCAGCCGAGCTCCGAAGATGAGTTCCGTCAGCACGACGGCGTGGTGACGATGATGATGTTCTACCGGCGCTGGGCGTCGCCTAAACTCCGCGACGATATGACCGAGGTGGAATATGGTGGAGGGGGGCACCGCACACGGCTAAGGAACGATCCGTAGATCAACTTGTGTGTCTATGGGGTGCCCCCTCGCCCCCGTATATAAAGGAGCCAGGGGGGAGGAGGCGGCCGGCCAAGGAGGGCGCGCCAAGGGGGGAGTCCTACTCCCACCGGGAGTAGGACTCCCTTCTTTCCAAGTAGGAGTAGGAGAAGGGGGAAAGAGGAGGAAGATGGGAAGGAAAGGGGGGGGCGCCGCCCCCCTTCCCTTGTCCTATTCGGACTAGGAGGGGGAGGGGCGCGCGGCTCCCTCCTGGCTCCTTCCCTCTTCTCCCTCGTGGCCCATGTAGGCCCAATAACCCCCCGGCGGGGTTCCGGTAACCTCCCGGTACTCCGGTAAAATGCCGATTTCACCCGGAACGATTCCGATGTCCAAATATAGGCTTCCAATATATCAATCTTTATGTCTCGACCATTTCGAGACTCCTCGTCATGTCTGTGATCACATCTGGGACTCCGAACAGACTTCGGTACATCAAAATTTATAAACTCATAATAAAACTGTCATCGTAACGTTAAGCGTGCGGACCCTACGGGTTCGAGAACTATGTAGACATGACCTAGAACCATTCTCGGTCAATAACCAATAGCGGGACCTGGATGCCCATATTGGTTCCTACATATTCTACGAAGATCTTTATCGGTCAAACCGCATAACAACATACGTTGTTCCCTTTGTCATCGGTATGTTACTTGCCCGAGGTTTGATCGTCGGTATCCAATACCTAGTTCAATCTCGTTACCGGCAAGTCTCTTTACTCGTTCCGTAATACATCATCTCATAACTAACTCATTAGTTATAATGCTTGCAAGTCTTAGGTGATGAGTATTACCGAGAGGGCCCAGAGATACCTCTCCGACAATCGGAGTGACAAAACCTAATCTCGAATTATGGCAACCCAACATGTACCTTCGAAAACACCTGTAGAGCACCTTTATAATCACCCAGTTACGTTGTGACGTTTGGTAGCACACAAAGTGTTCTTCCGGTAAACGGGAGTTGCACAATCTCATAGTTGCAGGAACTTTGTATAAGTCATGAAGAAAGCAATAGCAGTATACTAAACGATCAAGTGCTAGGCTAACGGAATGGGTCATGTCAATCACATCATTCTCCTAATGATGTGATCCCACCAATCAAATGGCAACACATGTCTATGGTTAGGAAACATAACCATCTTTGATTAATGAGCTAGTCAAGTAGAGGATTACTAGTGACTATAGTTTTGTCTATGTATTCACACATGTATCATGTTTCCGGTTAATACAATTCTAGCATGAATAATAAACATTTATCATGATATGAGGAAATAAATAATAACTTTATTATTGCCTCTAGGGCATATTTCCTTCACCTCCTCCGTCCTCCCTCAACTGGTCGTGCCGGCCGGCCCCTCCTCGCTCCGCCTTCCTCCTCCATCCTACTCTCTTCTCCCTCCTCGAGTCGCCCCTCCTTCTCCCTCCTGCTCATATGCAACATTTTGATTTAGTTGATATAATTTAGTTGATTTAGTAGGCTAGTTGATTTAGTTGACTTAGAACATTTTGATTTAGTTGATTTAGTAGGCTAATTAATTTAGTTAATTTAGTTGACTTAGAACATTTTGATTTAGTTGATTTAGTAGGCTAATTCATTTAGTTAATTTAGTTGACTTAGAACATTTTGATTTAGTTGATTTAGTAGGCTAGTTGATTTAGTTCACTTAGAACATTTTGATTTAGTTGATTTAGTAGGCTAGTTGATTTAGTTGACTTAGAACATTTTGATTTAGTTGATTTAGTAGGCTAGTTGATTTAGTTCACTTAGAACATTTTGATTTAGTTGATCGTTAATCCTTTGCTCATATTGCTTTAGGAAGAATGGTGCCACCACCACCACCACTATGTCAACTGTGCAAGTCAAGATGCGCCAGCAGCCTTGCAACTGGCAAGCTGTTCGGCATCTACTTCCAGCCGAGTTTTCGTCATGCGGCGGTAAGAAATTAGATGAAATGTAATAACTATTTTACTTTTAGTGTTGGCATTACTGCATTGTGTCATTTTTCTTATTTTACACAGATCGTCCCATGCAATGTGAGGTTGAAATTCAACAAGCTGACAGGAGACACTATGACATTTGAGGCTCCTGGGGGGCCGTACACTATGGAGGTCGAGAAAGGACGCAATATGTCGCAGATTGGAGGAGATGGATGGGCCTGTTTCGTCGCTCGCATGCATCTTACTGGTGGTGAGTTTATCAGGTTCAACTTCCGAGCAGAAAGACCCAAGCTAGCTGTCATTTATCTCAACCTGGTGGAAGATGATGAAGATGACGAAGATGATGAAGATGATGAAGATAATGAGGACCCACTCGATGAAGATGATGAGGACCCACTTCATGAAGCCATCATAGCTCAAAGAACAAGGATGAGTGAGGAGGAGGTGTCCAACCTGTGGGACATAATTCCGCCACGTGCTGACTTTGTCGGGGTGCCATTCGTGACCCGCTTGACAAATACCATGGTTGATCGACATGATATGGTATGTTATACTTACAAATGCAAATTAATAGTGTGAATTACTTAGTGTACAGTCCAATGATATGGTATGTTGTGTGGAATCTAGTCGATGATATATATGTTTGGACTAGATTCCACACAACATACTAATTGATATGTTTTTCTTATTCAGAAATTGGCAAAGAACATATCTGTGAGTTAAACTCGGTTGGGTGGAAGAAATTCCTCGATGGCAAGAATCTTCGTGTTTGACATGCCATCCTAATTACTATCAGGAACACCAACCGCTCAGGCTTGAGGATGATGATTGTCTTCGATATCATCTAGAACTACATATGCGTGTGTGGCTATATCATCTAGAACTACATATGTGTGTGTGGCTATATCATCTAGAACTACATATGTGTGTGTGTGGCTATATCATCTAGAACTACATATGATGATCGTCGTCGATATCTTCTAGAACTACATATGATGATGGCCGTTGATATGACCTTGTACTGCTTGAGGATGCATGTTGGCTATGCATGAAATTGTTATCTAGTACTCCCTTCGTTCCAAATTACTCGTCGTGGTTTGAACTAAAACCACGACGAGTAATTTGGAACGAAGGGAGTACTACCGTACCTAGTAATGGTTTATGAATTTGATATCTACTAGCAGTACCTAGTACCTAGTATCTGAAAGGAGAACTGAAAGGGAATGGGGCAGTGGGAAAATGATGAAAGATATAGCAGTAGCGAGGGATGGCGAAATCGCTACAGCTAGTTAATAGTAGCGCGTTCACAAAAAGCGCTGCTGATATCGTCAACAGTAGTAGCGCGGGTTAGGGCCGCGCTACTACTATGAGTTAGCTGTAGCGCCTTATTAGTAGCGTGGCCACCCGCGCTGCTGCTAGCCTAAAAAACCTCGCTGTTGCTAGCCTTTTCCCTAGTAGTGGATATCCCTGGCTGTTAGGCTAGATGGTAATACGAGGCAAAGTTTTACCCTAGTTCGGATCGGACCCTTGCAGTTATAGAAAGAGCCTACTCCTAGTACTATATTAGTGATAGGGGTGTGTACAAAGTACACGTGAATACCAGGCATTGTGCGTGTGTGTATACTATCGACGAACTAGCCCCCAAGCTTGTATAACATACTAAGGGCCTAGGGTTACAAATCATATATAGTCGGCTTATCACCAGCGGGGATAGAGTCCTCCACGACTCTGGTAGCTTCGTGTTGTACGCTGAGTCCTCCACATGGGTCTCTGTATAACACGTCTCGGTCCAACCTATATGTGGCGCAGGATGGAACCGACCCATGAGTCTTCATGTTGACCCACCACAATTAGAAATGATGTGCCCACCACACCACACACGCAATCGGCCACTAAGAAAATAAGCATATACAATAGTACAACGGTATCTAGCTCACGATACGTCTCCATATTTTGTTGATGACACTGACGGACTTTGCATTTGATGCGTGCTCCGTATTTTGTTGACGACACTTACGGTCATTGTATTTGAAGCGAAAGCACGATATGGTCACTGGACTTCAGAATAAGCTCATCACGGTCACCACATACATTTTGTCGTGCTAACCAACATGTGGTTGGATGGTTAGAGGACAGTGGTTTCTCGAGCCCACCAAGGTTAAAGTCCTGGTGCTCGCATTTACCTTGTGTTAATTTCAGTATTTTCCGGCGATGTACGTTCAGTGGGAGGAGACGTTCCACTCGACTATGAGGCACCTATGGTGACTTTACAAAATCTCAAGATCATATATGCTGGCCCACTCTCTCGAAGGTGCTCATAGGGGTAGGGTTCATGTGTGTGTGCTTATAGCGGTGAGTGCTTGCGCGTATATATGAGCCCTTGCGTCTGTACCGTGTTAAACAAATACATGTCATGATTATACTGTCACTGGCTCACCCGTACAACTCCGTATTTTGTTGATGACACAATCAATTGACCAGTCAAACGGCACAACTAGTGTTGCACCACCGGGGCGCGTAACCGTGGGGCCACCTGTCAGCCCGTATACGAAAGAAAGAAATGGTAGTTTGAGTCTGTACCGTGTTAATAAAATGATCATACGGTCACTGGCTCACCATACAGCTCCGTAATTTTTTGATAACACGATCAATTGACCAGTAAAATGGTCCACATTCAGCAGCGCACCTTACCATAGGGCCCACCCGTCGGCGCGTATATGAAGGACAGAAATGGTAATAAACTAGTGGTCGGTGGGTATTCTAAGTCGTGAGACCTCTGGTTGGCAGTCACCGACGGTTGGGGGGCGTTCATTGGGCGGTGGGGTGGGGATCCCCGAATAAAAAGCTCGGCGAGGGGGAGGGGGTCTAGAGGGATGGACGGTGTGGCAGCGGACCGGCGGTGGGGAGTGGTTTCGGGGAGAGCGGGCCGGCCGCGGGCAGCGGGGGC
>NC_041381.1:126757233-126778522 GCF_002162155.2 Triticum dicoccoides | reverse complement strand
TTGGCTGTGGTGGCTGGCGGCTCGGGGGGGGGGGTGGAGTTTGATGATAAACTGGAGGCCCTTGATTTCGTATCCAAAGGCTGGAAAATCTAATGACCAGAGATGAAAAAGTCAGTCGACTGACGTGTAGCCTCACCCCGCACGTACACATGCACGCACGCAAGACACGCACGCATGTAGGCGTGCAACACTGACACGTACACATAATGTACACACACATGCATGCTGGAGTGCAACACTGACACGTACACATGCACTCACGAACACACGCACGTACGCACCCATGCATGCAACACTAAAACACACCCTTGCACACATGCAACACTCGCACGCCTGCATGCACATAGCACACGACGCAAGACACACACTCAACCTATACGTGCATGCACCCTTTGTTAAGGACATGGATTGTTACGGGTATTAATCAATCTTATCTATCATAAGCAGAACATTGATGTTTGCATCGGTCTTTATGAATCACAACGTATCGAATGGGCTATCAACATAGTAGCCTTAACTACATGAAAAAGATGACGTCACACTCAATGAACAATCATCGGTTTATGAAATGCCCGCTTCTGACCGCCCTGGCCCACCAAAGGTTCCTCTGCTGTGCGCTGCCTGCGTTGGGTCACTGAGATGCAGGCCATGCACCCAAAGAGCCCACACGCCAGTGGAAGAACAGCGCGGTGTCCTAGGTCAGAGTCGAGGGCGCCACTCGCGGCACGCCCGCTTGAACACGCCTCCGTGCCGCATTCAAACGCCTCCATGAAACCCGCCCGTGTGGAAGCCGAGAAACCCACTCTGGACACACGTCCGTTCATGACCGGGCCGGCGTTAAACGCAACGCCGACCGAGCTCCTCCCGTCCGCCGTCCATTTAATCTCCTATTTAAACGAGGCCAAACGCCGGCCAAGAATCACACACCTCCACCGCTCCACTATCTCTTCCACCATTTTGTCCACTCTTACAAGGGCTTACGAAGAGTAGTTATTCCGCATCTAAGCCGGGTGGGTAGCCCGCCGGAAATGAGCTATGCAGCTCGCTGATCCACCTCCCTCCCCTTGCCCGACGGAGCCAGTTGCCGCCCCAAGCCGGCGCGCAGTTCAGCAACTCGCCGCTCCAGGCCAGCTCGACAAGGAGCAGCGCACGGGCGTCATTGCTGCTGTCCACGCCGCCGCCTCGTACCGCGTCTCCCGTTTCTGTGGCCGAGACTCCCATGCTGGCAGTCGCGCCATGCAAGCAGCGACAGAAGCCGGGTGCGCGGAGAGCGACGAGTCGGTGGCCAGCGCCTCCACGTCCGCCGCCATCATCGAGGAGAAGTAGAACACGGGAGGCCGCCGCCGGTTGGGTCCCATGAAGGCCACCGTGAAGGCGACGCCAGCGTACACAGCAGGTGTCTTGCCGGGTCCTTTTGTTGCGAGGACCTTCGTCGACACCGCATGGGCTCCACGGAAGAGGGGAAAGTTAGGATGAACTCGAGCCGGTGTCGACCATGGCGAAGTAGTGGCCGGTGATGAACTCGAATCGGTGCCGGCCACCATCATTTTCGGCACCAGCCAATGATATCAGTTGGGCAGTGGGGAAGCGAGCCGTCCTTTGTGCTGAAGCATATACCTCCGGGGCTCTCGGCAGTCCGGTAATCGTGCTGCCGGAAATGAGGAACACAAATCGATCGGCGGGCGACCATTTAGGCTAGGTATTATATACTTGTGCTGTCCAGAACTAGCACCGCGTAGTTCATTTGAATGTAATGAAATCCGTCATGTTTGTGTGAAATTCGATATTTTATATGATTTCTGTCATTGTTTATATGAAATATCAGTTTGTCTATGTGTTTGCGTGAATTTCGTCCGGTTGGTTGAGTTGCTGTCATAATGTGTGCGGCTATGGTTGGATGGCATAATTTGTGGGTTGCCGGTCGGTCTGCGGGCGGCTCGGGCGGCGTTGTGGGACAAAAAAACACAGCTCGTGCAAGCTCGTCTCCAACATGTGCGCTGGAGGATGCATGACAGTATGAGCACCCGAGCCGTTCCTCGTTCATCGGTGACAAAGGCACCTGTGGACAAAAGGGTCGCCAATATGTTGGCTACCCCGGGCAAGATCCAAACAGCCCCTCCCAACAGATTCAAATCCCTCGTTCGCCGTGGAATTTTGCCATGTGTTATTTTCATGGACTAGCAAGATGCCCGTGCATTGCACGGAACATCAAGATGCATTTTTTTACAAACTCCCACATGCATGCAAGGGATAATTAATGTCCTCCTTTGCTAGTACCACAAGGCAAACACCATTAATATTGCATCGATTAGTGTTAGTGGCCTTGTATATCTGCAAATTGTAATTTTGATAGTGGCCTCTTGTATATAAAAATGGAGGGAGAAATATGAGAGATAAGGTGAGGAGGAGTGGGGCGTGGTGCCGTGGTGGTGACTGGTGGTCGGACTGGGCGGAGGCATGGGGATGGACGGCGCATTATGTCTAGCTTTGTATCTCTCTCACGCACACCCACGTAGGTGGGGGACGTGCACGAAGAGAAGAGGTGCACGCACGGTGCACGTACTCCCGTCTCTTTCCCAACCACACCCGCGCGGGTACACGGTGGAGCTCATTTCTGTACGAAAAAGGCAGCCCACGTGGTAATTTGGCACGTGTACTGGTTGTCCACTTGGTGGAGGGAGGATCGTCTATCACAGGTGAACAAACAAATTGAGACTTGACGCGTTATGTTAAATTAAAAAAAACAGGCAAACCATGTGGGGCCTACCTTAGAGGCAAGGCTCTATACACTAGAGTACTTTTGATGTGTCCCGTCAACTCGCAGAACAAGGAGAAACTTGCTTAGTACGCCATCTCCCCCGCCCACGGGCGCGGTGGCTCGCAGGATGAGGTGAAGCTTACTACTACTGTACGCCTTTATGCCCACTCCCTCACCCACGCGCGCGGCGGCTCACAGAACGAGGAGAAAATTTTACTACTCCCTCCGTTTACTCCTCATCCCTACTACGTACTTTGGTTAGTACTCTCTCTATTTACTTATACAAGGCCACTATAAAACAAATACATTTTGCATCTATACAAGGCCACAAATAGTAATCAAGACAAAAGTTACTACTCCCTCCTTTCCAGTTTATGGCTCAATTTCAAAATCTCTCCAACCAAGGTAGACGGTGAGTGGTCGAATTAATTTCGTAGTTTGCACAGTACGCTCGTTTTTCTCAAGAAGTTATGTTTACCGAGGCATTACTTAGAACGAATGCATGAATGACCACTAAATTTCTATGAACTTGTACATGCATTGGTTAGTTTCCTCTTGACACTGCTTGCGTCGGGTGATCTAACGCACCTCGAAATCCAATATGTAATGGTACTACTACTAGTATAGTAGAATTGAGACTTATCAAACGGAAAAATGGATGTTTTTTAGATGAGCCCTATAAACCCTAGTGGGTACGTACTCCGTAAAAACAGATTTTTCCAAAACTAAGTCGCTCCCTTTCATGAATTTTGTAGTATACTCCTCCATCGACACTCCCTTTCATGAATTTTGTACTTCCTGTCGCCAACATGTGGGACATATAGCAACCGGGTCGACCTGTCAAGCACCTAATAACTATGCAGAACAGCAGGGGGGCGCACCCCACTCGTACCGGCCCAGTAGTAGTAATGAGCATTGAGACGTCAAATCACAATGCCGCACCTTCCCAGACGGACGAAGCAACCATTATTTCACACTTCGGTTCGACATCATCTCAAACCACGTACTAGTATTGCTTCTGCCTCAAGAGGGACACGCGCATCGCCTTGGTACATCATGACACGTGGGACCGCATGACAGGCCATGCTCCCCCGCCGATCGCTCGGTAAAATCACCTCATTTTTACTATACTTCCTCCGTATTGGTTTACTACATGGCATGCACGTCGTTCTAGGTTGAGAATTTAACTGGCTATATATATATGTGATGAACAGTACGCTAGCCTCTTAAAAAATGTATACTTTTGTACAGTAGTACTCCACTATCGATGGATTGCGCCATGGAGCAAAAATTGAAATTTAAAAAAAGGTGGTACATATAGAGAGCGCTCGTCGCCAAATTATGCATATAGTACTATTAAAAAAGCTAGTACGTGCTTAATTGGGATGCTAAATTTTATTAAAGAAATACTAGTACTAGTATGTACATACTAAAGAGTTAAAGTAACGAGAAGAAACATAACATAGTTCTGCTGGGGGCTCAGCACAACACACCCCTCAAATTAAACTAAGCACACCTGAAATTAAACTATGCAACTAATCCGGTAGACACTGCATTAGAAGTTTAGAACCACCATGAGCAATGACACTGCCACCTTACTCGGAGTCCTCGTCCACGTCCTCGACTTCGTCCTTGTCCCTCTTCCTCTTGGCCGATACTTCTTTGTTTGAACCGCCAACTTGGCTGTTTCTCTTCATCCAACCCTTGTAGATATTGAAACAAAGGTAGCCATCCATTGCAGCGTACTGGATGTGGTCTATATCTAGTACATTCCGCTGCCATGCATGATGATGAAACGTGTATGGAGGTTTCTCCAGTTTACCGTACGAAGGATGAACCATAGCTCCTTCTAGGGTCAGCATTGAAGGCTGACGAGAGGGCACCAGCCGATTCTTCTAGAGGTTGAAGGGGTTGCCTACAATGAGGCCTATCCGACGCAGGACTTCTTTGTCATTCTTAAAGTCTACAGTAACGAATTTGACTGTTTTGTCCTCGAGGAAGTTCTTAAAATCTTGGCACTCAACGTCGGCATGGCATATGTGGTAGACCAAGCCAACGTTATGTACGCAAACCTGGATCACGGCGGGCTTCTTCCTCTCTTCGCCCTTTAAATCCTTCTCTCGTCCCACGACTGTGGTGTACTCAACATCTAGCCCAGCGACCCACTCATCATGTGAGTTTTCGAACATGCGTCTGAAGCGAGAAAGGCATCCTTTCACCGTCGCGGAAGTACTGGTGTAGATGACATCGAACTCATCGCCGGTGATGGTTCTAACCTTGTACTCACCACCGATCGGGGAGATTTGGGACGCCATGGATTTTGGAGGAGGGTTAGGATTAGTCCGTAATGTGAATGGACGGGACGACTAGGAGCGAACCGACGTAGTATTAAAGGACGTGCAGGGACGAGTAGGAGCGAACTGCCAGCGTGCGAACGGCAGGGTAGTGGCTTTCCATTCTCCCATGATACGGGCTTCCGAGAGCCCTTGGATCTGAGATCGAACGGTTGCATGGCGTGATTCTAGACCTATGGGTGAATATCCTATCCTGGAGGGTTTTTCTTAAAATTTTCACCAACTTAGCATGCGACCGATTGATCTCAGATCCAAGGGCTGGCAGCAGCCCATATCATGGTCGCGCCTACCACGACCGTCGTGTCGCTCGCGCGGTCGTGCCCTTGGAGATTTAACACGGTGCGTTAGGCTATCTGATGTTGGCATGTCATACATAGTGATCACTTAGTCACTCATACTACAACAAGGTTGGATATAAGTGTATATTTTTACTCCTCTCTATCTCTTTCTTCGTACTCCCTCTGTCCCATAATGTAAGAACGTTTTTGACACTAGTGTAGTGTCAAAAACGTTCTTATATAATGGGACACAGGGAGTACTAGTATTTATTGCATTTGCCAAGGAGTGACCTCTTCCAATGAAATGGTGTTGCTAAGCTTGCTTCATTTAATTAGCTATAGACTCAAAATTGTCTTTTCACCTAAGTACACGCGCTTAGCACCATTTCTTCCTTGGGTCACCAAACTAGTCTCTCTCTTCTTGATTAACTTGCCACATCAGACTTTATGCCTATGTGGCAAGCTTAAGCACCTATAGGAGCAAGTAAGTATAATAGTGCGCTTTACATTGCATTTTTGCATATGTGGAGGAAAGAGAGGCAAGGAAAACATGGAGGAGTGGGCTCTCATGCAAGAGCCAGCCTCTACTACTACATGGTGGAGCATTGGGAGAGGCACCTGTATGGAGGTGGTCAGGAATCGGGAGACTCACGCCGGTCGTAGCGCCGCAGTTAAAATGATAATGGCAAGTCAAATCACGGGGCCCCACCTGTCCAGCAGTAACTCGCTGTCAAACCACACAGCCCTACGTTTGTAGCAACCTACTCCCTCGTCTTCTCGCGTCTCTATCGAACCGACTAGGCGGAACTGCCCCGCCTACCGCGCAGGAAAAGCCCCGCCCTCGACTTTTAAATACAACTACTCCCTCCGTCTAGGTGAGTAAGTCGTCTTACGAAAACCAAATAATCCCAAAATACTAAGGCGCGGTGCATTAACTTCTACCTCATTTCTTGTTTCTTCACATATCAACCAATAAGAATCCAATGATATACTTTTTGTGACATAGTAACTCATATTTAGTTAGTCAAATGGATGACCTAGAACTACGTGCAGGCCCTATAAACCGAGACGCCTACAAAAACCGAGACGGAGAGGGTAGTTCAGCACGTATCTTTTTAGATCAATATAGTAGGGATTCACCAAGGAGCAAAACCAAGTGGTAGGCTGCTCTTGTCGTGTTGGCGTAGCAACTCAAGCAGGGTCAGTCCGCACACAAAATGGCGACGCACTTAATAGGACCCCTTTGGCAAGACATGTGGCTCATCCACCGTCTTGTTCCATGTGCGATGCACCAAATTACAGTTTGGAGCAGTGGTTGGAATTGGAGGCACCCTGGTCGTAGCACCGCAGTAGTAGAAAATGAGCGATGAGGGGTCAAATCACAAAGCCCACCTTTCCCGCATTAAGCTGGACGGACGAAGCAACCATCATTTCACTCTAGTGCGCAAGAGCATATAGAAAAGAGAAAACAATGATGTGTGCGGCAGCTACCTAGGGCACCCTAGGGTAGGGGTCTCCACTACAGATCCTTTTTTTTGAAAGCGCCTCCACTACAAATCGGCTTCTCCCTCGTCCTCTTGAAGAAAACCGATGATGAGTGTGGCGGTAGGGTTTGTAGGAGTACTACGGCGTGCGGGGCCACGTCATAGTAAATGGGTTCGAGTCGATGCCTTAAATATGTGTGGGCCACTTGGTTTTACGTGAACGAGGCAGCATTTTGGGTTCGGGGACCAGTGGAGATATAGCACGTACAAAACATTTTGGACGTAGGTTTCACCAAAAGGCAATGATGCATGGGCCCTGCATTTTGATATACCCGGGGCCGCGTGAAATTTGCTACTCTACTCAAAACTAGTAAGGTACAGATGTATTGAACGCATGAGATTTCAAAACCAAATTATGAATAAATACACCCTATAGCATGTAAAGCTTTGAGTCATATATGCATGATGTAGATGTTCGTTTAGTTCTTATAGTTCATCTCATTCAAAATCAATTATTTTTATAAAAAATGTTAAGATTCATGGGGTTGTGCATTGTAAATCATAAAGTAAAAAACAAATAATGGCAATTCAATTAGAAAAAAATAATCAATTATGATACAAAAGATTCTAGAACAAACGAGAAGTGCTTGTGTTTTGAGGTTTGTGCATTATGCTTAAGTTCAACCATGGAGTCTTCTAAATTGTACATGTGGCAGATCTGGTGGAATGTTGATGATATCCAACGGCCAGTAGTGCTCGGATTTGCCCATCTCTGCACTGTCGGGTTAGCTTCATCCAGCGACCATCTTTCAAAGTTATTGGCACACTATATAGTTCTTGTGCCATAGTTGCATGTTTTGGAAAAAAGCTACTAGTGGGTTGTACTATCTATTTAGGAATAGAAGATGTATACATGGAAGTTGTAGGGAAAGAGATGACATGGAGGATATAAATTCCTATGAGTAGGGATTGGAAAAGAGATGTCATTTGGTTCACATCATAGGAACTTTTCTATTGAATCTAGAGATGACATGTATCTCAATTCCTATGAGGAGGGATTAGTAAAGAGATGTAATTTGGTTCATATCATAGGAACTTTTCTATTGAATATGCGCTAATGTTTATATTCCATTGAAATTAAGGGAGTATAGGAATCCATTCATATGAACCAAGTGGCTCTAAAGCTATAGAAATGATATCATGTTTATTTCCTTTGAAATGTAGAGTATATGAATCCATTCCTATGAACCAATTGGCTCTAAAGGAAAAAAATCCTATAAAAATCAAATCATATAGAGTTCCTATGATATTCCTCGACACTAAAGGATGGTTGAAATTGTTGCGGGTGATACGATGGTCTTTCTTTGTAGACTCCTCACCCATCTTTATAGTTACCTCTCGAAGATGAATGAAATGATATATACAGGGTATTCTACATGTGCAATTTGGTACATGAAAACTCGGTAAAAGTTTGCGAGGTTCTAATTGTCAATAAAGCTATATGCACTGCATTTCGAAACGGAGGGAGCATACGGCAGTTGCTAACACTCACGTGGAAGATTTGTGTGTAGGAGGAGTGGCTGTTCTGTTAAATGACATGGCAAAACTGACACTGTCGGATGCCGATCTAACGGTTCTTACGGCGTTCGTTAGGAAAAGGCTTGTGGCGAATGTTTGTTGGATAATGATTTACGTACACATGCATTGCATTGATACGTGCCCCCCTCTCTCTCACGCACACGCACCCTCACGAGTCACAACTCTCCCGAGTCCTCTCGCAGACTCGCACGTGGCACCCATCGTCTATCTGCAGGTAGATGTCATGCACATATGTGCTCTTCACACCCTACCCTCAGAACTTCTAAAAAACAAAAGACGGCGCGCACATTTTATTTTAGCTCACACGTCACACACTTATATTATTACTCTTGCGGCCAACATTCATTGGGCATAGTATATATTGTACTCTCACGAAGAGAAGCGGTGCACGCATGCACTAGTTCTCTCACACCCACTCGCGGGTACACGTAGGAGCGCATTTTTTTAAGCCGGTAGAACAAAATCACTCCACTATATATAAAAGCAGGTGCCTTAGCGCTTGCTTTACTAGGGTTCTTCTCGTTCACTCTCTCATGCTCTCCAGATCTAAGCAACACATAGGTGGCCACACTCTCTCTCTCAGCTCATGGCTGGTCACAAATCCAGCCGGCCAACCTCGACCGGGGCAGGGGGTGTAGGTGCATCGTTCACACTGTCGTCGGCGGCGAGGGAGGAGACCAACGGCTGCCCGCGCGTCCCGATCGGTGGCCGTGCCGTTCTCTCCGAGAGAGCACCGGCTCGGGAGGGCCTCCGATCCCTTCTTCCTCCCTACGGTATTGTGGCCAAGATGCGGCCTCCCGATGCCGTCTTTGCCACATGCCGACGACCCTCAGGTGTATATTCCTTCGAAACCTGCCTTGCTCTACTGCCCCAGCTCTTCCCCCTTCGTGTGGATCCTTTTCTACTTCCGTCCACTGTTCCAAAGCCACCTAGACTTCTACTATTATTAGAAGTAAAGCTAGTTCATACAGTCAACTCAAAGCATTGGTTCAAACTGGGAAGAAAGTGGGAAAGCTGTAGAATGAATCTAGGACTTGGTTCTAAGAGGAAACGGGGGAAAGTAATAATGTCTGTCACTGTTTAAATAACCGTATTTCGTATTTGCGCAAACAGGGATGTCTGTCTCCATATCGTTTCGGGATGTCTGTCTCTGTATCGTTTCTATCCGCACAATCAAAAGCACACACCTTAGTTTTAGTACAACTGCACAAAATGAGATGGCTATCCCTCATTGCCATCGTCTAACCTCCCGTCTTCAAGGTATCCCTACATTGGTTCTAACTAAGTTAGAATGACCAACGCAATCTAAAAGAAGCTGATTCGTACGTTTTACTTCCTGATTGCAGTGCAGGGACGAGCGAAAACAACTGCATCCTAGTCCGGAATGCACTTTCTACCAGTTCATCCATGGACCGAGGACTAGCTGGCACGGCTGCACGGCTGTTTTTTGGACAGGTGCGCGGACAAGAGGCATTGTGGTCTGCTTATTTCTGCAAATAGCGGTGCTTAAATTTAGTGGAATGCACAGGAATTTCACCTGGTCAGTACACTGCATGGTTCAGTTCAGCATTCCATCTGAGACCACAATTATAATTGGTTATTCTGGAATGAGAGAACCTAACCCTGGATGGTGGCAACAAGAAAAAACCAGAGTGAACTCCAGGAAATTTAAGCCTGTCGGGAGGCCCTTTGCTCAGAGAAGCCTTGCTTGTTTTTTCCTGATTTGTAAACCTTCTCACAACTTTGTCTTTTGCTGTGAACTAGTATATGTTTGTTATGTTCTATGAATTATTGAGATGTATAAAACTGCTTAACTTATGCTTTTCAAGATTTTTATGAAGACGAGTTTAATCTGAGTGTTCCACATGAGCGCAGGACTAGCGTTGAACGTTTGGAATTTATTACAATGTGGCCTCAATTAACTGCATGAACCACTGTAACAAGATACATAGTTGCTTATATGTTAGAGAATAGATTGTTGATTTTTAGCTGGTCGATAGCCTAGTGTTGAAGCGAGCTGAGCCAATGTGCCGTGTTTTGCACAACTGCTTACAAGTGTGCACGGTTCTCGAACGAGTGCTCTATTTCATCAAAACACACACTGCTCGTATGATAAACCATGACAACTTATGTCTTACCATGCCATATTCATGAAAAAAGTAGTGAGGACGCATCTGTTTCGGCAACAATTATGATGGTTCTCACATGATTCACGGGCACACAAAAGTAGCAGCAGTTCCCATAGACGGATTCAAACAGAGTACTAGCCCCAGAGGGGTCGATAATAGGCAAGGTTCGGATAATTAGACACATTCCAAACTACTATTAAACACTAGCTGGGGCAACTATTTCATGCCTCGATCTAATTTGGGCTGGACACAAGACGGACCTTGCCATGAACATCATCGAGGACGTCCAGCAGTAGCTCAATCCTGTGAACCTTCATGAAGATAACCTTGTGGCCTTGCCACTAATAAACTTGTTTGTGGAGGCATGCCACATCATCTTCCTACATAAGCTTGACAAGAACAGTATGCCTCACAAACGAAGGAGTAGCTTTGAACTTCTTGTGCTTCAGTACACCATGGACAACACGCCTGACAACAGTGAGGCTGGAATACAACTCTTCATTGGTATAACCGCAAATGGCTTCCAGGATCCAACAGCCTAAGAACTCTGTTTTCCCAGTGCGTATATTCAGGTCGTCCGCCTGATAGAGAGTGACATGCACAACCACACAATCCTTGTCTGCATCAGGGCTCTAATTGAAACAGAAACAAATTCTAAATTACTTTTCAGTATAAGAAACACAAGGTATTTAAACCACTATGTATAGCTGGCATCGAAGCTAATAAAATTTTGCATTATTAATCACCACATACTTCCTTTACTATAAAAATCACCACATACTTAGATGAAAAACCACAATCGAGATCGGCAAAGAAGGAAATCACCTTGGGCAGCTCAGCAGGGGGGGGGGACACATCCTCGAAGGGGGAAAATTGCTCCTGTAATGCCACGGGGCCTGTAACCTCAAACGGGGCGTTGACCATCTCAGTAGTGGCCGTGAGCATATCTGGGGTCGGCTCGGTGGTTGCCTCCATCTTCTTGGAGCTATCTGTCTCGCGGGAATCAGCCTCCCGCGTCTGCTCCAATATCGGCAGATCTTTGCCTAGTTCTCCTTGGTCCATCATGAAACTAACGAATACTAGGAGACCACTGAAAGGAAAACACAATCGCAATGACAATGAAACAAAAAAGAGAGTGAGGATCGGTTACTACTTTGCAAAAGTTCTTTTTTTCTCTGAACGAAAATATACATACATCACGGATCCGCTTACCTTCCCTTCGTTGGGAGAGAAGAACAATGGCAGATGCGAGTGTTGCCTTTCTTGAAGATTGTGAGTGAGAAGGGGATTCAGCGAAGTGTGAAATGATGGTTGCTTCATCCGTCAAACTTAGACTGCGGGGAGGTGGGGTTTTGTGATTCGATGGCTCGTTACTGCCGCGCTACGGCCGGGGTGACTCTCCACCTGCATACTGCCTTCTAATTTGGTGGATGTTATTTGGGCCCGCACGCTGCATGGCCCGCATGTCGGTGAACAAAAGTATAACGGCATTCAGTAGAGGGAGACGTTTCAATGACCTAGGAGGAGCCAGAAGCGGTAGAGTGTCTCCACTGTACTAGTAGTAATTTTTTTTCTGGGTAGCTATAGAGTGTCTCCACTGTACTAGTAGTAATTGTTTCTCTAGGCCCAAGACAAAACAGCCAATCCACACTAGTAAATAGTAAAATCAATTCAAAAGGCGCTACCCACACCCAGCACACCACCCCCCCCCCAAAACCTGGGTGCTCTTCTTCCTCCTCGCTCCCACCCACCTCACATCAGCTCGCTCCACTCATACCCCCAAATTCCTCACCTCACTCCTATAGAAAACCCCAGCTCCCCTTCTTCCTCACTCCTACAGAAAACCCCCAGCTCCCCTTCTTCTTTGCTCGCACTACAACTAGGCTCGTCATTCGTTACTCTGCTCAAATCCGTGAGGGCGACGCGATGCCCTCGAGGAAAATGGAGTCGGCTGACCCCAGCGCCAAGAAGATGAGGCTCCCGCCAGCGGCGATGCCTGTTGTAGATCCTGCACCCGGCAGCATGGGGAGAAGTGGAGACCCCGCCCCCACCGGATCCCAGGAACCCGTAGAATCTCGGGTGGATCGCATAGTGATCTCCCGGACGCCGTCCTTGGGGAGATCATCTCGCTTCTCCCCACCAAGATTTGCTGCCGCACCCAAGTCCTCCCAATTCGGTGGGGCCCTCTATGGTGCGCCGTGCCCCTTAATCTCGATTGTCGTCATCTATCTCTCTTCAATGATTTTGAAATCCCCAGAGCCATCATCTCCTCCCACCAGGGCTCCGTTCAAAGCCTCTGCATCCCGTCATGCTACCTGAGCAAGCATACCATTCCCTCCACGGTGGACGCCTGGCTGAAATCCCCTGAATTCACAGAACTACAGCTGCTTGAGTTCTACTATTCCCCTGGAAATCACATACCACATACCGAACGCCATGAACTTGTGCCCTCAGCACTGATGTCCATCTCGCGGTTTTCCTCCTCTCTCCACACCGGCACCTTTGCACTGTGCTACCTACCAGACAATCTGGTACTAAACCTTCGACTCCCATTTCTCAAGAAACTTTCACTTGTGCAGGTTCGTATATCGGAGGCCTCATTGCACAGCATCATCCACTCCAGTTGCCCTGCGCTGGAGTGCTTGGTGCTTGTTTTCACAGTTAGAATCGGTTGTCTCCAAATAAAGTCGCCTAACCTTGTAAGAATTGGAATTTCTTTTGACAGAAGGCAGCTCATCATCCAAGATGCCCCTTCACTTCGAAGGTTGATCCTTGATTCTAGTTATTCACCGTTGCAAATAATCGTCCTCTCTGCGCCTAAACTGGAGACCTTGGGTGTAATACATGATCTCTGTGCTCATTTCAATATTGTTTTTGGCTACACGGTTCTTCAGGTACTTTATATTATCATCTACACTTGTAACCATAAGCTGCATTTTAAATTTTTGCGCATAATTTATATATCATCTTGGAGTACACATTTTGTACTAATACTATGTTCTATACTCAATGAAGAGTTTCTCCATGGATGGCCTATCAATGGTGCTGGATTCTGTCAAGATCTTATATATCCAAATGAATAGTTTTCATCTGAACAAGATTATTGGCTTGCTGCAATGCTTTCCATGTCCGGAGAAGTTGTATATAAAGGTGATAATTTCACGCACATTGGAAGCCCGCATATAGTGTACTAGAATTAACCATTCAGTTGTTGCTCTTTCGACACTCTTCTTTTAGACCTTAACTATTTTCAATCTTCATATCTATTTAGGCAACAGGACGGGGTAAGAAAGTTATAACCAATCGGTGGATTCGTAAGCATCGGGATTTTCTCACTTCTCATGAGATTCGATTGAAGACAATAACGCTAGAACGATATGTAGCCAACCGTGCAAACACAAGATTTGTCACATTCTCCCTGCTGAATGCAAGGTTACTATTGTCCATCATGCTTAAGTTTATCAGCAGCATGGTTTTGACGAATGGGTATGTCGAAGAGCAAAAAAAGGAGTTTCAGGTGGGCAAAAGAGCTTTTGAACATGCCGGGCTTCTATTTACAACATATTGTGGTCATAATCCAGTAAATTTTATGACCCAGGATGTTCATTCTATGGACATGACCAATCCATTTGACTGTGACTGCCGAAAATAGTGCTGGAGTTAGATGTTGTTGCCCTTTTCAATCTGTTTTTTTTGTAAACCTGATGAACAATCAACCCTCGTGCTTTTGTACAGTTGGTAAGCTGGAGTTAGATGTTCCTGCCCTTCTCAACTCGACTGTGACTGTCATATTTTCTTTGAAACAAGGCAAATGGCTTGCCATTCGTTGAATTTAGAGTGAAATATTGTAAGAAATCACAACCAAGGGAAATAACATCACTCACGCCGGCTGCTTGAGCTCACTGTGCATTACAGAAGCCAATATTTTGCATATTGAGCTCTAATAAATTTAATACAGTGGGAATTTTAGTTCATAATTTTTGGAGTCAGGTAAGTATTGATACTCTTGCATTCTTCATAGACTGTACTGTTTTGGCAGATTGCTGTTATGTTTGCATTGTTTGCATATGTTTGCTTGTTTAATGATTCTATTTGAAGATAGGAGTATTAAATATGCAGAGGCATTTAGTATGCAATGTTGAATAATAATTTAAGTGATTTGTTATAGTAGAAAATGATTAGGTTTTGCATTGGTTTATACTAACCTATCTCATGAGTTCTTGTTAAGTTTGTTGTGAATGAAGCTTTTGATAAAAAGAAGAAACCATGATATGAGAGGAATTAAGGAGACACAAAAGTTCAAGCTTGGGGATGCCCAAGGCACCCCAAGATAATATTTCAAGAAGTCTCAAGCATCTAAGCTTGGGGATGCCCCGGTAGGCATCCCACCTTTCTTCTTCAACAACTATCAGTTAGTATCGGTTGAGCCTAAGTTTTTGCTTCTTCACATTAGTTGTTCTATCCTTGCAATGTAGTTTTCTTTAGCTTTGCTTGCTGTTTGAATAAAGTATCAAGATCTGAAATTATTTAATGAGAGAGCCATACATGAATTGGAATCTGTTAGAATACTCTATGTGCTTCACTTATATCTTTTGAGCTTGATAGTTTTGCTCATAGTGCTTCACTTATATCTTTTGAGCGTGATAATTTTTGCTCTAGTGCTTCACTTAGATCTTTTAGAGCACGGTGGTGGATTCGATTTAAAGAAACTTGATCTCTCATGCTTCACTTAGATTATTTTGAGAGTTGTTAATAGCATGGTAATTTGCTTAATGTTAATATACTTGGTGTTCAAGATATGTGAAACTTTCTTATGAGTGTGTTGAATACTAGGAAAAGTTTGATGCATGATAATTGTTTTGAGATATGGAGATGGTAATATTAGTCATGCTAGTTGAGTAGTTGTGAATTTAAAGAATACTTGTGTTGAAGTTTGTGATTCCCGTAGCATGCACGTATGGTGAACCGTTATGTGATGAACTCGGAGCATGATTTATTTATTGATTGTCTTCCTTATGAGTGGAGGTCGGGGACAAGCGATGGTCTTTTCCTACCAATCTATCCCCCTAGAGCATGCGCGTAATACTTTGCGTTGATAACTTCTAGATTTTTGCAATAAGTATATGAGTTCTTTATGACTAATGTTGAGTCCATGGATTATATGCACTTTTTCCCATCCTTCCACCATTGCTAGCCTCTCTAATATCGCGCACCTTTCGCCGGTATCATACACCCACCATAAACCTTCCTCAAAACAGCCACCATACCTACCTATCATGGCATTTCCATAGCCATTCCGAGATATATTGCCATGCAACTTTCCACCGTTCCGTTTATTATGACACGCTCCATCATTGTCATATTGCTAGCATGATCATGTAGTTGACATCGTATTTGTGGCAAAAGCCACCTTTCATAATTCTTTCATACATGTCACTCATGTTTCATTGCATATCCCGGTACACCACCGGAGGCATTCATATAGAGTCATATTTTGTTTCAAGTATCGAGTTGTAATTGTTGAGTTGTAAGAAAAATAAAAGTGTGATGATCATCATTATTAGAGCATTGTCACAAGTGAGGAAAGGATGATGGAGTCTATGATTCCCCCACAAGTCGGGATGAGACTTCGGACGAAAAAAAAGAGGCCATAAAAAAGAGAGAGAGAAAAGGCCCAAATAAAAAAATGAGAGAAAAAGAGAGAAGGGACACTGCTACTATCCTTTTACCACACTTGTGCTTCAAAGTAGCACCATGATCTTCATGATAGAGTCTCTCATTTCGTCACTTTCATATACTAGTGGGAATTTTTCATTATAGAACTTGGCTTGTATATTCCAATGATGGGCTTCCTCAAAATGCCCTAGGTCTTCGTGAGCAAGCGAGTTGGATGCACACCCACTTAGTTTCTTTTGTTGAGCTTTCATATACTTATAGCTCTAGTGCATCCGTTGCATGGCAATCCCTACTCACTCACATTGATATCTATTGATGGGCATCTCCATAGCCCGTTGATACGCCTAGTTGATGTGAGACTATCTTCCCTCTTTTTGTCTTCTCCACAACCACCGTTCTATTCCACATATAGTGTTATATCCATGGCTCACGCTCATGTATTGCGTGAAGATTGAAAAAGTTTTGAAAATGTTAAAGTATGAAACAATTGCATGGCTTGTCATCGGGGTTGTACATGATTTAAATACTTTGTGTGGGGAAGATGGACCATAGCCAGACTATATGATTTTGTAGGGATAACTTTCTTTGGCCATGCTATTCTGAGAAGACATGATTGCTTTGATTAGTATGCTTGAAGTATTATTATTTTTATATCAATATGAACTTTTGTCTTGAATCTTTCGGATCTGAATATTCATACCACAAGTAAGAAGAATTACATTGAAATTATGCCAAAGTATCACTCCGCATCAAAAATTCTTTTTTATCATTTACCTACTCGAGGACGAGCAGGAATTAAGCTTGGGGATGCTTGATACGTCTCCAACGTATCTATAATTTTTGATTGCTCCATGCTACTTTATCTACTGTTTTAGGCAATATTGGGCTTTATTATCCACTTTTATATTACTTTTGGGACTAACCTATTAACCGGAGGCCCAGCCCAGATTTGCTGTTTTATGCCCATTTTAGTGTTTCGAGGAAAAGGAATATCAGACGGAGTCAAAACGGAACGAAATCAATTGGAGAAGTTATTTTTGGAAGGAAACCCACCTGATGGACTTGGACCCCACGTCAGAAGATATGGGAGGTGCTCACGAGGGTGGGGGCACGCCTCCCTACCTCATGGGCCCCCCCGTAGCTCCACCGACGTGCTCCTTTCACCCATATATACCTACGTACCCTAAAACTTCCAGAACAGAAGATAGATCAGAAGTTCCACCGCCGCAAGCCTCTGTAGCCACCAAAAACCAATCGGGACCCTGTTCCGGCACCCTGCCGGAGAGGGATCCCATACCGGAGGCCATCTTCATCATCTCGGCGCTATCCATGACGAGGAGGGAGTAGTTCACCCTCGGGGCTGAGGGTATGTACCAGTAGCTATGTGTTTGATCTCTCTCTCTCTCTCTCGTGTTCTCTCTCGTGTTCCTCTATGCCACGATCTTGATGTATCCCGAGCTTTGCTATTGTAGTTGGATCTTATGATGTTTCTCCCCTCTACTCTCTTGTGATGAATTGAGTTTCCCCTTTGAAGTTATCTTATCGGATTGAGTCTTTATGAGAACACTTGATGTATGTCTTGCCGTGATTATCTGTGGTGACAATGGGATATCATGTGTCACTTGATGTATGTTTTGGTGATCAACTTGCGGGTTTCTTGACACTTGGGTACCTATGCATAGGGGTTGGCACACGTTCTTGACTCTCCGGTAGAAACTTTGGGGCACTCTTTGAAGTACTTTTATGTTGGTTGGATGAATCTGAGATTTTGTGATGCATATCGTATAATCATGCCCACGGATACTTGAGGTGACAGTGGACTATCTAGGTGACATTAGGGTTTTGGTTGATTTGTATCTTAAGGTGTTATTCTAGTACGAACTCTTTTATAGATCGATCCGAAAGAATAGCTTTGTGGTGGTTTCGTACCCGACCATAATCTCTACGTTTGTTCTAACGCTATTACTGGCTTTGGAGTGACTCTTTGTTCCATGTTGAGGGCTTGTCATATTATCTATCTATGTTATTATTGTTGAAAGAACTTGCACTAGTGAAAGTATGAACCCTAGGCCTTGTTTCCTACCATTGCAATACTGTTTACGCTCACTTTTATCGCTTGTTACCTTGCTGTTTTTATATTTTCAGATTACAAAAACCTATATCTACTATCTATTTTGCACTTGTATCACCATCTCTTCGCCGAAATAGTGCACATATACAATTTACCATTGTATTGGGTGTGTTGGGGACACGAGAGACTCTTTGTTATTTGGTTGCAGGGTTGCTTGAGAGAGACCATCTTCATCCTACGCCTCCCACGGATTGATAAACCTTAGGTCATCCACTTGAGGGAAATTTGCTACTGTCCTACAAACCTGTGCACTTGCAGGACCAACAACGTCTACAACAAGAAGGTTGTGTAGTAGACATCACTGCCTCCCGTGGCCGGCTGTGCTGCCGTGGAGGCCTCACCGCCCCCTACTATTCCCACCGCTGGCCAGGCCCTGTGGCGACGGCAGCCTCACACCACAGCCGAACCAGTGAACCCTCGTACTCCTCTCCGCGCGGGCTTCCACTGCCGCGTCATCCACCGCCGTGGTGCTCTCCGCGCGGCATGGTCAACGTGGTCAAGGAACGACTTCCATGGAAAGAGTACTGTATGTGGATAGGCTGACAGCTGGGTCCACGGCCACAGCCCAGTTATTTTGTGATTTGCCAAGTAAGTCGCTTTGTCAGGCCTGTTGGGCTGCAAATCTTTCAAGATGAGGAGAGCTTTCATTCGGCTGGCCGAGAAAATGGCCCATCTGTAATGAGAAATGGGCTGTACATTTTTAAAACACATCAAACCGGCAATTAGTTTCAAATATATTTTTTTTCATTTCAAGATTTTAAATTACATTAATTTTTATGTGTGGAGAATTTGTTGGATTTTATATTGATATACATTTATTTTTAAAATCAGTTTGAATGTGAGTCGAAATTTCGGGATTAAAAACAGTTTGGACCGCACCGAAATATGCAAACGTTTGTATAATTTTTTAACCGTGGCCACAATATGGGCTGTAATGCTAACAAAAAGAATATGGGCTCCAAAAAAAACCTTAAGAATTAGAAAATGGGCTGTAAATTATTAGAAAAATGGTAGATGGGATGTATGCTGTTTTCCACAGATTTGAGGCTTTCCTAAAAAAAGGTTGACGCACAAGCAGTGACGGTTGGATGTCCATCCAACAGCCGTCGTGCTTCTTCAATCTCTGCTCTTCCTGCTCCAGCCGCTCAAACAAGCGCCGGCGGGACTGCCTGCTCCCTCCTTCCCGCGGCCGGCTGTGCTGCCGCGCAGGCCTCACCGCCCCACTATACTCACATCGCTGGCCTAGCCATCCCTCTACTCACCCACACCTGCTGTTATTCTCCGGCGACGGCAGACGAACCAGTAAACCCTCGTACAGTCGAACTCCCCTCCGCGTGGGAAACAACTGTCGAGTCTTCCCTGCCTCCGTGTCGTCCCCTTCCTAGGCCTCACCGTCGTCCACCTCCGTGGTGCTCTCTGCGCGGCGTGGTCAATGTGGTCAACGACCGACTTCCATCGGAAGAGTACTGTGCGTGGAGAGGCTAATAGCTAGGTCCACGGCCGCAGCAAGGAAGTGCCTCCTTATTACGCGCAAAATAATTATTCCTCCACCTGGCAGCGGGGACCCACCGGATAGGCCACCATATTTCACGAAAAAACGTTTCCCCTCTGACTGCTGGGACCCACCAGCTACACCTTTGCACGCAAGGAAGTGCGTCCGGGCAAAAAAAAATGATTCGCCCCCCTAACTGCTGGGACCCACCAGCTACATCTTCGCACGCAAGGAAGTGTGTCCGGGAAAAAAAAACAATTCGCCCCCCTGACTGCTGGGACCCACCAGCTACATCTTCGCAGGCAAGGAAGTGCCTGACAGTCGGGACCCACCTGGTCGAAGCATACGTAGCGTTGTCATTCTGGTCGTGAACGTGTACGTACATATATACTAGTGGATGTAGAGGCGCGCACGTGTCGTAGTAGAGGCGCGCACGTAGCATGTACACGTATGTACAGCGGCCAGGGTGCAAGAAAGAAAATACAGCCACGTATGTGTACATACGGGCGGGGTCTCGAACGCCTACTCGCGCATACGTACGGCGAGGGCTCGTGTACATGGCTGGGTCGAAATGGAGAAACAGCGTCGTCGTCGTGTTCATGGGGAGGCAATGGAATGCATCGTGTTCATGGGGAGGCAACGGAATGCGTCGTGTTCATCGGGAGGCAATGAAACGCGTGGGAGCCAACCGGCTAGGTCGGAAAGGAATGTGTGGTCGTGTTCACCGGGAGGGCTTGGACGGAACAAGCGATGGAAACGAGGCCTGGCATACCACAGAACGGAGGAAACGGACCTCCTATGTTCGGAACGGGGTCCTGTTGATCGGGAGGGGTGTGGCGTACCGCAAAATGGAGGAAACAGACCTCCTACGGTCGAAACGGGATCGGGAGGGGTGTGGCGTACCGCAAAACGGACAAAACGGACCTCCTACGGTCGAAACGGGGGTCCTGTTGATCGGGAGGGGTGTGGCTTACCGCAAAACGGACGAAACGGACTCGTGTTGGAGCGCTATGGTCAAAACGGGGGTGCTGTTCATCGGGAGGGGTGTGGCGTACCGCAAAACGGGACTCCACGGGATACTGTTCATCTCCACCATGACCTCCTCCAGCCTCCACGGGCTACCGTCGACCTCCTCCAGCCTCCACGGGCTCCTGTTCATACAGCCTCCACCGTGCGCTACTCCACTGGCTACTGTTCAACCACCCCTCCACCGTCTACTGTTCATCTAGCCCTCCACCGTCTACTGTTCATCCAGCCTTGCACACCACGGGGTTCTCTTCAACCACCCCTCACAGCCACCCCTCCACCGTCTATTGTTCATCCAGCCCTCCACACCACGGGGTCCTGTTCATCTAGAGGCAACGCCACCGCTCACTATTCATCCACCC
>NC_041381.1:126725463-126756998 GCF_002162155.2 Triticum dicoccoides | reverse complement strand
TCATCCAATCGATCGGCTTCAGTTAGCAGCAATAGCAAAGGAATCGCTCCATCGGGTTCAGTTAACAGCCATTGATCGATCGCTCGGGTTCAGTAACGCGTAGCCTGCAGTGCAATCGCTCGGGTTCAGTTAGAGCCCAACGCCTCGCTCGGGTTCAGTTAGAGCCAACGCCTTGCACGTGTACGAGAGAAACGTGCATCGCTCGGCCCCTGACCTCCCACCGTAACCGGCAACTCCCAGAAATTTTCCTTCCCCTCGCTTCTACCATGGTTTTTTCCATCATGGACGGCCCAAAGAATGTCATGCAGCTGCGTCTCCGGCCCGCCTAGGACGAAAAGCCCATTTTCTGTCATGATTTTTTTCATAGAAGTAGGAGCCCACCACATCTATGATGATACCGGGTTTTGTCACAACTATCGTCATAGAAGTGTCATATGTATGACAGCAAAAAAAATCGTTCGGCCCAAAATGTCACGGATGTGTCTCTTTTTGTAGTGGTGGTGGTGACGGACCTGATTCCTGAGGTCCATACACCCGCACGCCGTCGTTTTGCAAAGGCGGCCTTGGCGCCACGGCCGCTAGAAGCCGATGGCGCGAGCTCGTCGATCACGGACACTGAAGCGACCAGCGCCGCGCCGTGCGGCTGGGTACCCGGGGGAGGAACGGGTGCCCTGTCCCAGGACAAGCTCCGGGCTGAAGCCGAAGCCCTCAAGCACTGCAACGAAGCCTTCCTGGAGTCGCGGGCAGCCATCCGCGTAAGTTTTCTTCGCTTTTCTTGATCTTCTTGCTTTCTTCGTGGGGGCGCGCTAGCGCACCCACTGGGTGTAGTCCCCAAGTTTCGGGCCGGCTGCTGAGCAGGCGGTCCGGAACTTTAACTTGTATGTGTCAAATGCTGACTTTATCAGATATCCCCTCTGCAGGACTACCACAATCTTCATGCGGTCACCTTCAACTCCAGGGTCCGGGAGCTGGAGACGCAGACCGCCCATCTGTCCGAGAGCCGGAGTAAGTTCCGACTTCCTTTCTTCGCGGGGGCGCGCTGGCGCACCCGCGGGCTGTAGTCCCCGAGGTTCGGGCCAACTACTGAGTAGTCGGGCCGAATCTCCTTAGTGGCTCTACCTTTGTTAACTACTTCTTCCCTTCGAGGGCGCGATGGTGCACCTACGGGCTGTAGTCCCCGAGATTCGGGCCGACTGCTAAGCAGTCGGGCCGGATCTCCCCGGCAACTACATCCCTCTTTGTCTTTTTTGACTGATGCACTTTCTTATTTTTATCCTTTTACAGAGGCCAATGCCGCCTTGCAGCAGCAGCTGGGCGAAGCCAGCACCACTCTGCGCGGCAAGGAGGCGGAATGCGGCAAGCTGACCGAGGAGCGAGACCGACTGGTCGCTAAGCTCGCCGAGTAGACGGAGGCCCTCAAGACGGCCCAGTGGGAGGCAAAGGCGAAAGAGACCGATCTCCTCGCCGAGTTTGAAACCGAGCGCGCCGCCTGGGCCGACAAGGAGGCGAAGACGACGGCCTGCTTCAGCAGCATCGAGGACTTGGTCGATGGTGAGCTTTATACTTCTTGTTCATTGTCTTGAGCTGCCGGCCTTTGTCTAAGCCAACTGCTTGTTTCTTACTTTGTTTTTTCTTGCCTTCCGCCCAAACAGATTTCTTCCCGGGTCACTCCATCGCTGTGAACCAAATCATCAAGGCCCACCGCGAGGAGCGGAGGGCGGAAGGTGTGTAGATTGCTGCTGACGCCGCCAGACCCTCAACGAGCAGATCCTTAGCATCCAGGCCCGTCTTCGGCCCGCCCATCAAGTGCTGCGCTGTCTTCAGCGCGTCGGGGCCCAGGCGATTTCCGCCCTCCGGCTAGGCTTGCCGGCTCCATGCACCCCAAGTCGGACCGCCGACTGGCCGGAGGTGGCGGCCGGCCGCCTGGAGGCCTGGAAGGGCTCTGCCGCCCGGGCGGGAGCACGTCGGGCCCTTGAGTTCATCAAGGCGTGGTATCCTGGGCTAGATCTAGCCTAGTTGGCCACGTTCCGGCTGGAGGCGCAGGAGGAGCTGGTGGTGCTGGAAGCCGAGCTTATCAACAGGGCGGCAACGATCGCCGACTTCACCGACACCAGCATCTTCGTTCCAGAGGTGGTCGAAGAAGGCGCCGAAGCGCCGCAGGAGTGGCTCGGGCTGAACCCGGAGGATAGCGATGACTCGGCCGAAGTCATCGACTCTAGTGATGAAGGGGAGAGGGGGAGGAGGAGGAGGAGGAGGAGGATAGCGACGACAACATGCCGGAGGCTGTGGCAGATGGTCAGCCCCACCCCGACCGGGCCTCAAGCAACGACCGGCGCTCCAAAGCACCGACTGTTGCTGGAGGCGGCTAGGTGGTGACCGGCCAGCCGCCCATGCCTCCGACAGACGCCACCAACTACATCATCCAGCCCTCCGCCGTCCCGACTGGCATCGCCGACTCCAGCGCCCAGCCGGAGCCGCCTGCCACACCAACTGGCACAGCTGACTTCGTCATCCAGCCGGAGCCTCCTGCTGCACCAATTGGCACCATCGACCCTAGCGTCCAGCCGGAGCCGTCTATCGCACCAACCAGTGCCATCGACCCTAGTGTCTAGTCGGAGCCGTCTGCTACGCCAACCGGCACTGCCAACCCCAGCGCCCAGCCGGAGTCTTCCGCTGCTCCCTGGGGTGTTTATATTTTCTTTTCCTGCTTGCTGGTCTGGACATTTTTGTTAAATTCACACAATTGCACCCGCGGGGCGTATATCAAACTTTGCTGAATGCTGGCCGATGGGCCTTTATTTATGTAAATATTCTATCGCAACTTTATGCTTTGTTTTGCCGATTTCTAACTTTCCTTGCCTATACTCTTTGCCTTTTTTCCTTTGCTGCCCTCCCTTAGCTATCCTCTTGCCAGCCAAACAGCCGCTCTGTGGACTGCGGCTGGTTTGAGTACTTAGCTTTTTGCGGGAGGGCAAGTACTTAGCCGTTTGGAGGTTTTGGCAACGGAAGTAGAAGCCGGCCGGCCGGCTACTCGGCAACCGGCCGGGCAGGTACGGTGCCGGCCTCGACTATATGCGCTTTTTCCTTAACCATTTTTCATGTGGGCACTATTTTGCCACCCCTTCCCGCCATTCAGTCGCTCTACAAGCTCTGGCTTCTGACAGAAGAAGTTTTAGGTGCCAACACATTACTTGTCCGGCTGCAGGAGGCGGCATATAGTAGAAGGCAGCAAACCTCCGGGCCGACTGGTCGACCCGGTGCCAGACGGAAATAATAACAATGTACACTCATGGGCATAACACTTATCATATAGATAAAAGAAGGGCAGTCCCCGAGTTCGTCTCGGGCGACCCAGAGTCTTTGTACATACTACAAAAGGTAGCATGATACATACTACTTTCAACTGTAAAATTTCCGGAGGAGGTTTGCATTCCATGGCCTCTCCGTCTCCTTGCTTGAATCATCGCTTTTGCGTGCTCTGGGCTTCTAAGTGTCGATCAGATAGTAGGAGTCATTGCCCAGCACCTTGCTGATGATGAAGGGGCCTTCCCAAGGCGTCGAGAGCTTGTGCTGGTCGGCTGTTCGCTGGATCAGCCGGAGCACAAGGTCTCCCTCTTGGAAGGATCTTGGCTTCACCTTGCGGTTGTAGTATCGGCGGAGACTCTGCTGGTAGATGGCGAACCGGCTGAGTGCCAACAGCAGGCCCTCCTCCAGTAGGTCGATGCCGTCTTCTCGCGCCTCCTTGGCATCCGCCTCGGTGTACATGGTGACTCGCGGGGAGTCGAACTCTATGTCCGTCGGGATGATGGCTTCAACACCGTAGATGAGGAAGAAGGGCGTGAAGCCGGTCAACTTGTTCGGAGTTGTGGGCAGGCTCTAGAGGACGGCTGGCAGCACATCGAGCCAGCAGCCGGCCGAACACTCAAGAGGCTCGACCAGTCGGGGCTTGATGCCGGACAAGATGAGGCCGTTTGCTCGCTTAACATGGCCGTTTGACTGCGGGCAGGCAACGGATGCTAAGCCCAGTCGGATGCCCTGCATCGCGCAAAAATGAGCCAAGGCTCCTTTGGCAAAGTTTGTGCCACTGTCGGTGATGATGCTATGCGGTATGCCGTACCGAGTTGTGATGTCGGCGACGAAAGTCACGACAGTCGGCCCATTCAGTTTCTTGATTGGCTTTGCGTCTATCCACTTGGTGAACTTGTCCACAGCGACAAGCAGATGAGTCATGCCGCCACGGGCCGTCTTGAATGGCCCCACCATATCCAATCCCCAAACAACAAAGGGCCAAGCAATGGGAATAGTCTTGAGTGCAAAAGCTGGCAAGTGTGGCTTGGAGCGGAATCTCTGGCACCCTTGGCACTTCTAGACCAATTCTTTGGCCTCTTCTAGAGCAGTCGGCCAGAAGAAACCATGGCGAAAAGCTATGGCAACAAGTGCTCTTGAGGCCGCGTGGTGACCGCATTCGCCCTGGTGAATGTCTTTGAGGATTGCTTGACCCTGATCCGGCTCGACGCAGCGCTGGTACAAACCAGTGACACTGCACCGAACCAGCTCTTTGCTGACTATGGTGTATGCTGCTGCCCGCCGTTGCACTTGTCAGGCCAGGGTCTCGTCGGCTGGCAGCTCTTTGTTTACCAGGAAGTTGGGGATGGATTGAGCCCATGATGGTGCTGCTATCTCTCCGACTGCTACAACAGCAACTTGTACGAGGGCAGTTGGGCCGGGAGGCAGCGGGTTGGAGTTGGCTGTCGCCTGCTGTCTTGAAGAAGTCCCCAGGCCGACTGCTGCAGTCCCCGGGCTGGGCTCTGGAATTCCCGGGCCGGGTGCGACGGCTGCAGTCCCCGGGCTGCCTGCCGAAGTCCCCGTGCTGGCCTCTGGTGTCCTCAAGTCGGATCCGACTGCTTCGGGAGGCGCCGGCACAAAGATGGAGTCAGATTCTGGTGATGGTTTGACAGACGGCTTGAGGAGGCACTGCAAGGCGACGCTGGCTGGTATCGCCTGTCAGGTGGAGCCGATCCATGCGAAGGCATCCGCTTGCTCATTATCATTTCATGGCACATGGAGGAACTCGCACCCATCAAAGTATCCACTAAGTTGCTGCACAAGGAAGCGGTAGCTTGCCATATTTGAATCCTTGGCGTCCCAGTCGCCTGACGACTGCTGGACCACCAAGTCGGATTCACTATAGCATAGGATTCGGCGAATGCCGAGTTCCTTAGCAAGCCGGAGTCCGTGGATGAGTGCGTCATATTCTTCTACGTTGTTGGAGGCGGCAAAATGGACTTGCAACACATATTTGAGCTTGTCGCCTTTGGGAGAGGTGAGTACGATGCCGGCTCCCATGCCGGTGCGCATTTTGGAACCATCAAAATGCATCCGCCAATGGGTGGAGTCTGGTGCTGGCGGTTGGTAATGGGTCTCGGCCCAGTCGACGAGGAAGTCGGCCAACACCTATGACTTGATGGCGGTGCGGGGCTGATAGTAGATGGTGTAAGGGGCCAGATCAATAGCCCACTTGGCCACTCGACCAGAAGCATCTCGGCTTCCAATGATCTCAGCAAGCGGAGCCGTGCAGACGACAGTTATTGGGTGCTCTTGAAAGTAAGGCTTCAACTTCTTGGTGGCAAAGTGCACACCATAGCACATCTTCTGATAATGTGGGTAGTTTTGCTTGAGGTGGACAGTACTTCACTCAAGTAATATACCGGTCTCTGGACTGGCAATGCTCTGCCCTCCTCCTTGCGCTCTACCACAATAACTGTGCTGACAACCCGACTGGTAGCGGCGATGTAGAGGAGCATGGGTTCTTTCTCAGTCAGAGCCGCCAAGATAGGCGGGTCCGCCAACATCTTCTTGTGTTGGAGAAAAGCATCGTCCGCCTTGTCATTCGACTCAAAAAAAGTGGTCTTCTTCATAAGCTGGTACAGGGGAAGAGCCTTCTCGCCCAGCCGGCTGATGAAACTACTAATTGATGCCAGGCAGCCGGTGAATTTCTGCACGTCCAGCAGTCGGGTGGGCACTTCCATCTTCTCAATGGCCTTGATTTTCACAGGGTTGCACTCTATGCCGCGCTCTGAGACCAGGAAGCCAAGAAGCTGGCCAGCTGGTACTCCAAAGATGCATTTCTCCGGGTTGAGCTTGATCTAGAATCGGCGCAAGTTCTCAAAGGTTTCCTTGAGGTCTTCTAGCAGCATGCCACGCTTCTCCGTCTTCACCACCACATCATCCACATAGACATGGGCATTTCTGCCGAGTTGCTTGAGGAGACACTTCTGCATGCAACGCTGAAATGTGGCACCAGCGTTTCTCAAGCCGAACGTCATGGTCAGGTAGCAGAAGGCTCTAAATGGCGTGATGAAGGCGGTCTTCAGCCTGTCGGCCGAGTTCAGCTTTATCTGATGGTACCCTTATTATGCATCCAAGAAACTCAACAGCTCGCATCCGGCTGTGGAGTCTATCACTTGGTCAATTCTTGGTAGAGCAAAGGGATCTTTGGGGCAAGCTTTGTTGAGGCTAGTATAGTCAATACACATGCGCCACTGCTTATACTTCTTTAATACCAGGACTGGGTTGGCCAGCCACTCTGGAAAGAACACTTCCATGATGAATCCGGCTGCTAGAAGCCGTGATATCTCTTCTCCGACAACTCTTCTCTTCTCTTCTGACAGGCGGCGCAAGGACTGCCTGACCAGCTTGGCGTCAGGTCGGACATGTAACTTGTGCTCGGCGAAATCCGTCGGAACACCCGGCATGTCTTTGGGATACCATGCGAAGATGTCCCGATTATCATGGAGGAAATCGACGAGCTCGCTTTCCTATTTGCTGTCAAGGTTTGCACCTATGACAGCATGCCTCTCCGGGTGCTCTAGGTCCAAGGGTATCTTCTTTGTTTCCTTGGCCGGCTTGAACGAGCCCTCAACCTCCGACTCCTTGGGGATGGGTCACATTTTCGGCTTCTTGCCTGCCAACGCCACCACCCAGTCAAGGAGTCGCTTCTCAGCTGCAATCACGAGGGACTCGGCCAGTCGGCTACTATCTACGGCGCAAGTGACCGACTTCTTGTAGTCTCCGACTACGGTCAGGATCCCCTTGGTACTCGGCATCTTCACCTTGAGGTAAGCATAGTGGGGGACTGCCATGAACTTGGCCAGAGCTGGTCGGCCAAGCAGTGCATTGTAGGGGCTTTCGTGGTCCACCACTTCAAACCAAACTGGCTCATGGCGGAAATGATTCTTGTTTCCGAAGGGAACATCAATTTGGGTCTTGCCAATTGGTGAGCAGGAAAGGCCAGGGACTATGCCATGGAATACAGTCCGACTGGGGATGAGCTGCTTCTGTTTGATTCCCAACTTCTCCATTGTGTCACGGTACAGGATATTGATGCTGCTGCCGCCATCTATCAAGACTCTGGAGAAACGCGCTGCCCGCCTCTCCGTTGCAAAGGTAGCATCTAGGACCAGGGCGTATGAACCTGGAGAAGGCATCACTTCCAGGTGGTCGGCCCTGCTCAAACTGATAGGCTTCTCAGACCAATGCATGAGTTCTGGAGTACTTGAGGCCACCGCTTGCACTTCTTGTTCTTGCTGTCGTCTGCTGCGTCTGTCATCGGCCATGCTGGTGAACGCAACATAAGCTTCGTGTTCCTCTGGGTACTCGTCTTGTATGGCGCCGACTGGCCAGGCCACCGGCTGCTGGGGCTGAGGAGGCGGCGGTCCGGCAGGCGGAGGAGGCAGGAGTCCATCTCCCTTAGCGATTCTGGCGAGCCAGTGACACTTCCGAGTTGTGTGGTTGGACGGCTTTGTGCCGCTATGGAACTTGCAAGGTGCATCTAAGGTCTGCTCATAAGAGAAAGCGGGCAACCAATTGGACTTGCCGCCCTTCTGACGCTTGGGTGCCGGCTGCCCCTCCGGCTGCTGATCCTCGATTGTCACCACTTGCCGGCTCGTTGAAGCCGGCTGAGTGGCCTTCCGCTTGTTGTTACTTGGATGCTGTCGCCGACTGGTCTCACCAGCCAGTGTCCGAGGGGCCTGAGGTGCCACCTTGCCGGATGCATCCACTAGGATTTCTGCCTTCATGGAGGAGTCGGCCGTGGCGTGTTTGTCGGCAATGATCAGCCGCTCGTCGAGCGTCGTAGGCTGGTCGCAGAGGAGTCGATGCTTGAGGCGGCGGTGAAATACTCGATTGCCTGCAGCTTGTGCATGCCTTCGTAGGAGTTGCGCAGCTCGGCCCAGCGCGTGAGATAGTCGCGAGTCGATTCGCTGGGCCCTTGGACGCACAAGGAGAGCTATCGGGGCTTGGGAGGCCGCTTGTAGGTGCTGGTGAAGTTGCGGATGAAGGCCCTGGTGAAATCAACCCAGCTATTGATGCTGCGGGGCTTCAGGCTGTTGAGCCATGTCTGGGCTGTGCCCTGAAGCATGAGTGGGACGTACTTCACGGCAACACGCTTGTTGCCGTTTGCTATGCTGACGGTTGTTGAGTAGTCGACCAGCCAATCCTCCGGCTTCATGGAGCCAGTGTATTTGGGCGTATCTCGCGGAAGGGTGAACCCTTTGGGAAAGGGCTCATCTCGGATTCGTGGGCCGAAACAGGGCGGGCCCAGCGTGTCTTCTTCTTCTAGCGCCAGGGATCGGTTGAGGTGGTCGATCCGATGGCGGGCGTCGTTTTCTCTGACTCCCTCTCGGCAGCCAAGGCGGTCGCCGAGTGTCGGGTGCGTGACATGCGGCGGAGTGGGATGTCTTGATCCGCGAGGCGGAGGAGGCGGAGGATCGCCTCGGTGCTCCACCGCTCGAGGGCGTCCGTCTTTGTCACACTCGATGGAAAGGCAAGTCCGGCTTTGGCTAGCCGCCGGCTCGTTGCCTCGTCTTCCGCGGGCGCCGCCAGTTGGCATCCGGGATGCCGCGCCAAGGTCTTGGCGAAGGGGCGGCTCTTTGTTCCGCGGGGCGGGCACTTCAGCATGGCACCCGGCTTCGTGCAACGCGGCGGCCGCGTCTAGGAGCTGCTGGACTCGCTCCGTCATGTGGCGACGCTCGTCGCCCTCTTACTTGTCTAGTTCATCTGTCACCGCCTTGGCGGCCCAGATGTTCTCTGCAGGCATGGCGTAGATGGGGCGTTCTGCCCCGAACATGCTGGCGATGGTCACGCCACGCTACTGGATAGGGCCAATGCGGCTAGGCCCCTCAGTAGCCGGCGTGCCGCCAATGGCCCGACCCATCTCGCGCCGATAGGTGTCCGAGAGGCGCCGCATGCTGGCCAGTCGCCCAGCACTCTCGAGGAGCTGGACGCGGCGTGCCTCCAGCGTCTCAGTGTTCGCGTCTTCTGGGATGGGCGCCGTCAGGTCTCGCAGTGACGCATCGAGTGGGTCTCGAGCATCTCCAGCCGATCGCTCGCCACTGTTGATGACGAGCACCTCCATGACGGTGCTCCCGCCGCTGTGCTCGCGAGGAGGCGGCTTGTCGTAGATCACCACATTGGTGGGGAACGCGTCAAGCGACGCCGTGTCGTAGTCGACGATCATCGGGTTGGTGGAGCCAACGGACTCCAGGTCCACAGCTGGCTCACTGGTGACGTGAAGCTGGTCGAGGAGGCTGACGAAGCGGCTATCGAGGCAGCTAGTGCCTGCGTCGGAGGCCGGCTCGTCGGAGATGTGAACCTCGCCAACGAGGTTGGCGAGGCAGCTCACCGCGCAAGCGATCTCCGCGCCATGCAAGGCGTCGAGGCTGACGCCGTTGGGCATGTTGGGCTGGCTTCACTCGCCGGGAAGGAACAGGGTTCCCGTCCAGAGCAGATATCTGGGAGATGGTGCACCTCGCCCCACGGTGGGCGCCAAATGTCGGTGGTTACGTGCGACGTTTGCCAAAGGATGGCTTATCATGGTGGGAGCGAGTAGAACGTCCCCGGTGCCCGGAAGCGGGATGAGGCGTAGACACGAACGCCGGTGTACTTTACCCAGGTCCGGGGCTCTCCTAGGAGATAACACCCCTAGTCCTGCTCAACGGGGTCTCCGCATGATCACTAAAGGCACAAGTGATACAAAGTTGCTCCTTGAGCTATGTGCTAGAGGTAGGAGAAGGCAAGGCTAGCTCTCTCCTGCTCTAGGAACGTGGCTAGGTCTAATGGGGTGGGAACCCTTTGCATGGGTGCCCTGGGGGGTTTATATAGGCCTACCCCCCAGGGGTACAATGGTAATCTGGCCGGCTGCTGAGCCTGGCTGTCAGCATCTCCGGCCTCCGGCTTCTCCGCCGACTACTGGGGCCCGCCACCTGGTGGGCCCCGCCAACTGGTCTGGTACAGAGCCGACAGGCCACTTCCGCCGCTGGCGGGTCTGGTTGGTGGCTGCTCACTATAGCCGTGCTGCTAATGACGCTGGCTTGGTCAGCTCAGTGTGGCTACAGTCCCGCCGCCTGGTGGGAGATCACTGTAGCCACACCTGGTCACATCAGGTTAATGTTACACGGGCTTCGAGGGAGGGGGCGGCCGCCTGCTGGATGCCGGCCCTCCCCTGGTCCGATTGATTCGACGTGCGCCGTCTTCTGGGGTGTCACTGCCCAATAGGGCCTGCAGCCTGCGGGCCGTACCGACAGGCCGTCATCAGGAACAGGGCTCCGCCTGCCCAGAGTGACGTCAAGGGAAGGTGGCAACAGTGCCACGCCGTGCGGAGATCTCCGCTAGTACGGGACACTCTTGCCACGCTAAACCCAAGATTCGGGGGTGAGGGCTTCATTGTAGCCATGCCCCATCTCGTCCTCTTGATGGGGGCACAAACTATGAGGGCGCGAGGTGGCCGCCTGCTCGATGCCATCCTCCCTAGAGGCCGGCTAGCTGGATCCGGCCGCTTGTGGTGCCGTCTGCTGGTGGTTGGCCGCCCTCTGGTGGCCAGCCATTGAGCTAGCCGGCCCCCGGAGGGCGGAGCTTCAGCTTGGGGCACAGCAAAGCGAAGCTGGCCCAAAGTCTTGATAAATCCAGGGACCCGGGTGAGGCTACCCGTGGCCCATTACTCCGACACTAAACATAGTAAAGGGACACAAGTCGGTCAAGAAGACACTTCGGCGCTTTTCAGAACCCAAGCGACAAGCCATGGGAGAGGAGGTAGCCAAGCTACTTGAGGCCGGTTTCATCAGAGAAATAAAACATCCGGACTGGCTAGCAAACCTAGTGATGGTACCAAAGAAGGACAAATCCTGGCGCCTATGCGTCAATTTCAAAGACCTTAATAAGGCTTGCCCTAAAGATCCCTTCCCCCTCCCTCGCATCGATCAAATTATTGACGCTACCGCAGGACACGATTCATTGTGTTTCCTCGACGCATACTCCAGATACCATCAAATCAAGATGGCGGAGTCGGATCAAGCCGCTACGGCATTTATCACTCCATACGGTCCCTTCTGTTTTAACACCATGCCTTTCGGGCTCAAAAATGTCGGTGCAACCTATCAACGCATGATTCAGACATGCCTGGAAACACAAATCGGCAAAACAGTGGAGGCTTACATAGATGATGTTGTCATTGAAACCAGACACGTCGAATCATTAATAGATGACTTGAGGCTCACGTTCGACAATCTCTGAACATACGACATCAAGCTCCACCCGGAAAAATGCGTTTTCGGCGTACCAGCCGGGAAACTCTTGGGCTTTATTGTCTCCAACAGAGGAATTGAAGCAAACCCGGCTAAAATCCGAGCTTTGTCACAGTTGGCTACCCCAACAGACCTCAAGCAAATCCAGAAACTAACTGGATGCGTGGCCACCCTAAGCCTCTTTATCTCCTGATTAGGAGAAAAGGCGCTACCTCTTTACCGCCTTCTTCGACGCACTGAACACTTTGAGTGGACGAATGCGGCTACAGCTGGGCTGGAGGAAATAAAAGCCCTCCTGGCCACCAATCCGATTTTGGCAGCGCCAAATGTCGGCGAACCCATGCTATTATACATGGCCGCAACACGCCAGGTTGTAAGCGCAGTGCTCGTCGTTGAACGAGAGACAGATGGACATAAATTCCCATTACAAAAGTCGGTATACTATGTATCCACCGTCCTCACTCCATGCAAGTCACGGTACCCACATTATCAAAAGTTACACTACAGGAATTAGCTACTTTGCCATCTGCCACGGCAGACGGCAAAGGTCTTTGTCGTCTGCTGTGGACGGCAAAAGGCTCCGGCAAAGTAAGGATCGGCAAAGAGCTACTTTGTCGTCTGCTTTCGGCGGCTGACGGCAAAGAAAGCAGATGGAAATAATTATGCTATTAGTTCATTAGGTGGCTAATGGAAGCCTTTGCCATCCGCCGCTGACGGCAAAATTTGTCCGGCCTTTGCCGTCCGCCGAATGAAGTTAGCTGGACGTCACTACACGGCAGGCCTTTGCCGTCCGCGGCTGTAGGCAAAGTGTCCAGATGCACGGACGGCAAATCTCCTTCTTTGCCATCTCTGTCATTGATTTACAGTATGTTCAACAATTCATATTCATATGTATAGCCCATGCATATATCACAAATATCTAAAACAGACCACAGGAAAAAAAGAACATCACAAGATCATCCATAAAAACATATATATCGTACAACCTGTATCACAAAGTAAGACGAGATCACACAAGTGTCGACAAATATGATCACAAAGGTTGGCCTCCACATAACACAAAACTTAGGTGAGCATCATGCGATCTAGCAGCAACAACACCTAACCTACTGGATGGACACTGCAGTCTAGACCCAACTCCAGAACCACACTACATACTGATTTGCAACCGCGATGGTGATGCAACCACCACAACCAAAATTAAAAAGGCAAGGGAGGTGGGTGGTCCAGGTTGTTGTCTCCATTCCGCTTGTGTTTTCCATCTCTAAATGCCAAAAGGTCCAGGTTGTGGTCATCAGCCTTCTTCATGCCATCAACATGATCACCATTGCCTTCTGCACCCCGTCATCATCAGGCTGATTTGCTGCTGCTGCTCGTCCTCCTACTCCATCTGCATGGACAAGAGCAAGTTAGTTGAATGGCATGCACGATAAAACTGCAAGGCATATATATTTTCATCTACATTAATTGTACTACAGTACAGATTTTGCATGGATGGGTTTGACTTCAACAGAGACTGAAGGAAGAGCATTTTCCCCTCCCAATCCAAAACCTGTTGTACAAGTACAGCTCTAAGAGAAGGAACTGTGGTTCAACAAGAGGCGCTCCAAATCAAACTAAATCTCAGTTTCTTTATTTACCTAAGAAACAACACAACCATAACTTCTGCCAAGCAAGCAGTTATCGTACTATCAGCTAAAAGAAAAACAAAGGAAGATCACGTGTCACTTTCATGGAAAACATCAGAAGTAGATGATAGGGAAAAGTAGATGATCATCAAATTCCCTCACACTCAACAGTGAAAAATGCCACTACCATTGATAGCGAGGACTAACTATTCCCACTACCTGGACCTGGATGCAGCGTCATTCATTTTGCAAACAAAAAAAGCACATTATCAAACTCCTTCACATACATAAATGAATAGCAGCAACCAAATTCAACGGTACTACCAAAATCAAATTACTAATATAATAGATTTTTTTTAGAAAAGGAGGATGACCCCCGGCCTCTGCATCTGGGAGATGCATACGGCCACTTTATTGATTATTACTCTCGAGGACCTTACAAAGTATTACAACAATATGCCCGAATCTGCCATCTTGGCAACATATGCCACTACTCCTATCCAAATGATGAAGGCTTGCTAGCTGGGGCACTACCCAGACCACTCATCTAAGCCTAACATCAAAATGATGAAGGGGTGCTAGCTGGGCCACTACCCAGACCACTCACCTAACCCTAACATCAAAAGCCGGAAGCCCCAGTCGAGCCACATACCGTGTCTGGGGTACAAACCGGTTCGACACACTCGTGTGTCATTGCCGCCATCTTCCACAGGTCCGTCTTCAGAACAAATATTGAGGCTTTTACCTTGTCTGGCCACTCAGCCATCGACGTCACCACGACACCAGACAGTTTTGTCCTCCTGCGCGAGTCCATCACCACACATCGGACGCTGAATCTCCACTGTGCCACGCCGCCGAGATACGCCGCCATTAATGAGTAGGATGAAGCACCGCTCCGCCGAATCTGGCAGGGCTGCTGAAGACCACCGTGGAAAAGAGACTCCGAGGCTGAGCACATAGGCGGCAGAGCGCCAACGCACCGCCACCAGACGAACTCCGACCACGCCACCGACCGCTGTCAAGCAACCAAAGTATCACATCCACCCCAAGCTCACCACGAACGACACCCCCAAGAGGGTGACAATGCCCGGAGCGCCGCTGTCGCTCGATCCGGCAAGGATTTGGGCTTTCGCCCGACATACGAGCTGGGTGGAAGGAAGAGGGGAAGGAGGCGACCTGGACGGCGCCTACAAGAAGGGTACGGCGCCCTCGGGCGTCGTCGCTGTTGTGGCCAGCACTGCTGGCCTCGGATTTCTCCGGAGCCACCTCCCACCTCCAGCCGCCAAACAGGTACAACTCCGGCGACAAAGGTCGCCCAAAGCAGAACCATCGGAGGCAGCCCTGGTTGAAGTAGACGGAGGCCTTCAGATCTGGATCGGGTGCCGTCGAGACGCCCGCACCACAGCTGCCACCCGCCGCCGCCTCGCCGCCCCCGCGGCCGAGGAAGAACGGCCAGCACCAACGAGCACTGGTCACTGCAGACCCGGCATCAATCCACTAGCCGAGGCCGCCGCCATGGATCCAAAGCCCCCGTAGGAAGAACGGGGCAGCCAGATCCTCGCCGCCACCTGTTGGGGAACGTAGCAGAAATTCAAAATTTTCTACGCATCACCAAGATCAATCTACGGAGAAACTAGCAACGAGGGGAAGGAGAGTGCATCTACATACCCTTGTAGATCGCTAAGCGGAAGCGTTCAAGAGAACAGGGTTGAAGGAGTCGTACTCGTCGTGATCCAAATCACCGGAGATCCTAGTGCTGAACGGACGGCACCTCCGCGTTCAACACACGTACAGCCCGGTGACGTCTCCGATGCCTTGATCCAGCAAGGAGAGAGGGAGAGGTTGGGGAAGACTCCATCCAGTAGCAGCACGACGGTGTGGTGGTGATGGAGGAGCGTGGCAATCCTGCAGGGCTTCGCCAAGCACCGCGGGAGAGGAGGACTTGGGAGAGGGGGAGGGGCGCCAGGGGCAAGGGTGCAGCTCCCATGCGCCTCCCCACTATATATAGGGGTGGAGGGGGATTATTTCTTACCCTCCAAGTCCATTGGTGCGTTGGCAAAGGTGGGAGGAAAGAAATCCTATCCTTTCCTTTCCCCACCGATTGTTATCCCCCTTTTTTAGGGATCTTGATCTTATCCCTTCGGGATATGATCTTATTCCTTCTAAGGGGGGATCTTGGTGCGCCTTGACCAGGGGTGTGGGGCCTTGCCCCCACTACCCACGTTCATGTGGGTCCCCCATGCAGGTGGGCCCCACTTCGGAACCTTCTAGAACCTTCCCGGTACAATACCGAAAAATCCCGAACATTTTCCGGTGGCCAAAATAGGACTTCCCATATATAAATCTTTACCTCCGGACCATTTCGGAACTCCTCGTGACGTCCGGGATCTCATCCGGGACTCCGAACAACATTCGGTAACCACGTATATCTATTCCCTATAACCCAAGCGTCATTGAACCTTAAGTGTGTAGACCCTACGGGTTCGGGAGACATGTAGACATGAACAAGACATTCTCCGGTCAATAACCAACAGCGGGATCTGGATACCCATGTTGGCTCCCACATGTTCCACGATGATCTCATCGGATGAACCACGATGTCAAGGACTCAATTGATCCCGTATACAATTCCCTTTGTCTAACGGTATTGTACTTGCCCGAGATTCGATCGTCGGTATGCCGATACCTTGTTCAATCTCGTTACCGGCAAGTCTCTTTACTCGCTCCGTAACACATCATCCCGTGATCAACCCCTTGGTCACATTGTGCACATTATGATGATGTCCTACCGAGTGGGCCCAGAGATATCTCTCCGTTTACACGGAGTGACAAATCCCAGTCTTGATTCGTGCCAACCCAACAGATACTTTTGGAGATACCTGTAGTGCACCTTTATAGCCACCCAGTTACATTGTGACGTTTAGTACACCCAAAGCATTCCTACGGTATCCGGGAGTTGCACAATATCATGGTCTAAGGAAATGATACTTGACATTAGAAAAGCTTTAGCATACGAACTACGATCTTTGTGCTAAGCTTAGGATTGGGTCTTGTCCATCACATCATTCTCCTAATGATGTGATCCCGTTATCAACGACATCTAATGTCCATGGTCAGGAAACCGTAACCATCTGTTGATCAACGAGCTAGTAAACTAGAGGCTCACTAGGGACATGGTGTTGTCTATGTACCCACACATGTATCTGAGTTTCCTATCAATACAAGTATAGCATGGATAATAAACGATTATCATGAACAAGGAAATATAATAATAACTAATTTATTATTGTCTCTAGGGCATATTTCCAACACCACCTTCACCGGCGGTCGAGCGGCGAGCCGGCGGCCATCTCCGGTGGCGACGAGGGAGAGGAGTGGGCCGGCGGCGGGCTAGGGTTACACCGCCCGAGTCGCCCCTGTGGGAGTGACGCGGGGGCCTGGGAGCTGAGATGGAAACCACTAATATAATAGCTGGACGCCCATCATCAAAATTGGTAACATAATCCAAGAAGTTCAGTAGCTAGTATTAATTAATATAATCTAGTTGATTAAGAGGAGCAAGCACGGATTGGGTTTGAAGCAGTCAAGTTACATCTAGCGCTGCTTGAGGATGGTCTCCTACAAGGGCCCAGACCTCATCTTCTCGTCGATCTTGAGGATGGTCTCCTACAAGGGTCCTACGAGTAGCCTTTTTCATGAAAGGAGTACAAGTAGCATTGCTTTGATTCTAATTGTAATTCCTAGTTGATTATCAAAATTCTGTATCAGCAAATATCCATTGCCAAAAACTCCTACATGACAGATCTAGCACATGACCAAAATAAGTGCTCCATAGCCACAACCGGACTGACCAAAGTGCAACTAAATACGACCAATAACTACCAATTCATGGATGATCTGAACCTGTACCCGCCGATGCTCGCCGTCGACTCTGCCATCAGCGCCGAGACGCCGCCGTTGAGAATCTTGAAGGGCTGCGGCCATCCCGACCATGCCGACGTCGCTGTGCCCGCAGCAACAGCAGCTCGATGCCGCCGGGGCCTCCTCTAAACAAGACTGAAATAAAAAGCATGTATCTGCATGTAGAGTCATTTGAAGTTCGTTTCATCAGTAGGAGGAGTGCAAGTGGCAGCCCGCTTCGTCCCACGAAACTCATCCATTAGTTCAAAATTTGCTCAACACTTGCCTAAAAGTAACACTACATTTGTACTACTATGTTACTGTCCACTAGCCTGCCACACTTGCATTGCATCCTTAATCCGAAGCAATTGATGAGCTAGCTGATGAATGTCTTTTTCTTGTACCACTTAACTAGTCAGTTTTGTGCTGCCTTTTGATCCCAAACCTGTGACGCGAAGGCTTTCTGGAGCTACTACCGAAGCAGTGCTCTGAACTGGCGGGTTGCAGCCAGGGTCTCGTCCAGCTTGGCCTTCTTAGCCATGAGGTCGGTCTTCCTGGCTTCCGCAGCCCCGATCCCGGCGTCGTCCGAGTGCAACCCGCTGCTCTGCAGCTCCTGCATGGCTGCCTGCAGTTGAGATGCAGAGGGCTTGAGCCTCTGCACTTCCTGACGAGCTCCCGCTGCAACATCGCCCGGAACTCTATATCTGCAGTTCATGATTACTGAATGTGTAGTCGTTAAGCTTTGGCATAAGCCCACATTCCTGGCTGTGCTTTGTAACTCTTTGCATAATGTTTGTCCTCACGAATTCCAATGTTCTTCATTTGATACAGGTTTTAGCATAGAAATGGTACCTCGAAACGCTTTGAGTACTCGAGAAGAGTTGTTTGGTAGCACTCCTGGCATATCAATGGAGGCACCTCCACGCTGAACTTAACCTGCAAAGCAGCACACCATGATCATCAGAATCAAGCATCAATTCATCAGTTTATCCCCCAAACTAGTCTACTCATCGCACAGAAACCGACACAACATCCCACATTACAGAATTACACCACTCTCCAACTCATATACAACCAGAGAGGTAGTTAAGTGAGCAAAGTTGGAGCTAACACTTGAGTTGGGCTGCGGCGTCTCGATGACGCGGACGGAGTCTCCACCACCCGCGGCGGCCTCGCAGAGCTCTACGGCGGCCGAGGCGACAAGGAATCGTCGCCTCTGGGACCACCAGGTGGAGGCGGAGGTGGACAGGGACCGGGAGGAGGACGGTGACGAGGAACTAGGCCAGGAGGCTGCTCGTGGGGTTGAGAAGTGGCTCCTACCAGGGTGGATGGAGGCTGTGGAGACGACGGCCGGAACTCCTCCATCTCCTTCCTCTTGGACTCGTAGAAGTGGTCCCACTCCTCCGCCTTCTGCTGCGCATCCTCGATCTCGCCGTTGGCCGAGCTGATGTTGCGGGCGACGGCGAGGCGGCGCGCGTGGGTGGCGTCGATGTCAGCGTGGGTGGCGAGGGCGCGGGAGGCAAGGTCTGCGGCGTGGCGCTCGAGGAGGAGGAGGCATCGCTCGAGGCGGCGGGCGGCGGTGGCCTTGGCGGTGAGGAGGCGGGACTCTCCTGGGCGAGGAGAGAAACCGGTCGGTGGAGATGGTGAGCAGGGAGAGGTGACCTCGGGGAGGAGAGCTTGGCGGTGGGGAACGGCGGGGATCGCCGAAATCTGGCGGCGGCGTGGGATGGAGAAAGGGGATCGAGGAAGACGAGAGAGATGGGATCCTATGTGGGTGTGTGCGCGCGTGGGTTGGGCGTGTGTGCATCGTGGGTGGAGCCCGAGGCTGTGTGGGTCGTGGGTGGGTGTGTGCCGGGGGCGGCCATTAGATACATTAGGTTATTTCCTTTGCCGTCTGCTTTCGGGCTCTTTGCCGTCCGCTAGCAGACGGCAAAGAAAGTGGTCGTTAGTTTTTTCATTAGTGGGTGCCACCTATCTCTTTGCCGTCAGCCAGCGGACGGCAAAGAAATGGCAGATGGCAAAGACCTTCTTTGTCGTCTGCCATTTGTTTGCCGTCAACTTCTTGGTAGCTGATGGCAAAGACCTTCTTTGCCGTCCGCTAGGTGACGGTAAAGAATTGGCAGACAACAAATTCCCTGATTCCAGTAGTGATAGCATACACGTGCTTCATGGCATCCTGAAAACTACGACACTACTTTCAAGAGTGTTCAATCATGTTGGCCTTCGTAGTACCACTCAATGACATAATAAACAACCGCGACGACATGGGCCAGATTGCAAAATGGGCTATCGAGCTCCTCCTGTTCGACATAACATACAAACCACGATGGGGCATTAAGTCGCGGGTACTGGCTGACTTCGTCACCGAATGGACAGAAGCCGAACTCCCTAAAGAGTACGGCGCGTACTCCAATTGGATCATGCACTTTGATGGCTCTAAGATGCTAGCTGGTCTAGGGGCTGGCGTCGTCCTGACGTCCCCCACCAGAGATACGGTCCAATACGTACTCCAAATACTTTACACAGATTCCAACAATGCAGCAGAGTATGAGGCACTATTGCACGGTCTTCGGATGGCGGTCTCCATGGGCATTCAACACCTAGAAGTACGTGGGGATTCAAATCTCGCAATATCTCAAATAAATGGACACTTTGACGCCAAGGACCCCAAAATGGCGGCTTACTGTAATGCCGTTCTCAAAATGTCAGCTCGATTCGAGGGGCTCGAATTCCACCATGTGGTTCGAGAAAACAATCAAGCGGCGGATATCCTTGCCCACATCGGCGCTAAACGTGACCCCGTCCCACCAAATATTTTTTTGGAAAGGTTGTTCAAGCCCTCCGTGGTATGGGAAGGGGAGTCTGGCAATACTAGTCCGGATCTGCATACAAGCCCAGATTCTGAACAATCTGACATAATCGGAGGCTCCGCCACCGAAATCACACCTTCGGCCCACGTGATCATGGCGGTCATCACCCCGTGGACGAAACCCTTCGTAGCTTACTTAAATAGGCAGGATCTCCCGGAGGACCAAAATGAGGCACGCTGCATTGTGCGGCGCTCTAAAGCCTACAAAGTCCACGAGGGGGAGCTTTATGAGAAAAACGCAACCGGAGTGCTCCAAAGGTGCATCTCCGAAGAGGAAGGGCGGCAGCACTTGGCTGAAATTCATGCCGGACTCGGCGGCCACCATGCCGCAGCTCGGGCGCTCGTAAGCAAGGCCTTACGTACAGGTTTCTACTGGCTGACAGCCCGGGCAGACGCACGAGACCTTGTTCAACACTGCGTCGGTTGCCAGCTTTTTGCAAATCAAAGCCATATGCCGCACACCGCCCTGCAAACAATCCCCATGACTTGGCCCTTTGCGGTTTGGAGGCTCGACATGGTTGGACCCCTTAATGGAGGAAGCCATAAGAAGAAATATTTGTTGGTCATGGTCGATAAATTCACCAAATGGATAGAAGCCAAACCAATTAAAATGGCCGAATCCAGACCAGTGATAGACTTTATATCCGAGGTCGTACCGCTACGGTGTCCCCCACAGCATCATCACCGATAATGGCTCGAACTTTACAGCCGATGAGGTGAAAACCGGTGCAGTAAAATTGGCATAAAACTTGATTACGCCTCCGTCTATCACCCCCAAACAAACGGTCAAGTCGAACGAGCGAACGGTCTTATCATGAGCGGCATTAAACCCAGACTAGTGCGATCTTTGAAGGAATCAGATATGCACTGGTTCGAGGAGCTCGACTCCGTATTATGGGGGCTGCGGACCACGCCAAATCGCAGAACCAGATACACACCATTTTTATGGTGTACGGCGCAGAGGCAGTGCTACCCTGCGATATCATCCATGATTCACCTAGAGTGCGCATGTATGAAGAGAGAGAAGCCGAGCTGGATCAGCAGGACAGCTTAGATGCCGTGGAGGAGGAGCGTGACGTCGCGAAGGCCCGTTCCGCATTCAATCAACAGCAGGCTAGAAGGTATCAAAGCAGAGAAGTGCGGGCCAAAACTTATGACATTGGCAAACTCGTTCTACGCCTACCAGAGAAGAAAAAGGACAAGCTCAAGCCCAAATGGGAGGGCCCCATCATCATTGACAAAGTTCTGACTGGAGGCGCATACCGCCTGCGTGATGCATCAGACAATTGACTCGAGCCGAACCCATGGAACGCGGCCAGACTCCGAAGATTCTACGCCTAGTGCCGAACTCCGTGTTATTCTCCTTACCTCAGTCTCCCTTTTTAAATTATATCCTCTCTCTCTGCCTTTTACATTTGTAGCCTTAAAAGCTTCAAGTATGCTTTGACCGCAAACTATGGCCGCGCTATGCACGCTCAATATACCTGGGGGCTTCTTACACAGAAGCTTAATTGTCTTCTGGGCTTTATGCCCACCACATATGTGTCACTTCTCCAAATGTGCCTTTTTTCACCACTATATGCATCGACATGACTTAAGTTTTGGCCAAACTAGGTTGCCTGGCTCTTGTGTTTGTGCCCTATGTTCTAGTTAATTCAGCTAGGGCACAAGGGGAGAACCTTTGCAATTGTTACTGCCGGGTCAGCCGGATGTGTACCTCAGACTGGATGAAGCTGAAAGCTAGCGTTCTTAAGGGAATATTCGGTCAGTGAACAAAAGATGTATTTTACCTACAAAACATGCCCCTAGACGCTTATATCCTGCGTAAATTCTCGCAGCTCGGACATGTACATCGATGCATGCACACCTAGGGAAAGGAACCCTTAATGGAACTATTCTCCCTGGAAGATGTTTCTTACTACCCATGTAATATAACATAACTAGTTGGGTACTTGTCTGTTCACGCACTTATGACCCCTACGCCTGGTTTCCACATGTGCCCCGGTTTTCACGTAACCGAGCGGGTATTCGGATACACTCCGGACTATCGGGTCCAGAGGTTGAAGCGAAAAGGTCGGCCAAGAAAAATGATTTACAATCCGGCTAGGGACAAAATATGTCATTTGAAGTACAATGTCACTTAGACTAACTAAATTCTTCTTCTATACCATCCAACAGGCTATCTAGCCTACAATCCTGTTGGGAATACTTAGCGGCTAATGCTACTTGGTCATACACCAGATGTACAGGGATCTCCTTCCCATCTGACCCTACAGGTCCGACCTCGGCCATGTGGTTCGGGTCAGCCTTGGTGTACCGCGTCTTCACCATGGCCCAGGCTTACCTTGCGCCTTATCGGCAGGCTGATATCTTCCATAATTGGAAGCACTGTCGTGCTCCCTTGAACATCTCCACAAGCTCCCCCATGCCTCCTGACAGGCAGGCGGATGGCCACAAGGCTTGGGAAATGCCTCCCATCACCTGCCGAACTTGTTCGTGCAGTTGTGATAGCTCTGGCAGAAGATCGCCTGCAGATCAGGGCATCTCCTCCTCGGGGTGGCCTATTAGCATGCCTACAGATATAATTCTATTAGCACGCTTCTTTGCTGAACTTTATAGTGGTTCTCAAAGCACTTACTGAACATGCCGCACCGTAGCCTCTTATTCTCCTTTACGGAGTCAGCAAGCTGGGCCCGAACATCCTTTAATTCGACGTCCAGTCGGACGTTCGCATCCTGGAGAGTATTTTTCTCCATTATAACCTTTGTAAGCACATGCTGGCCAGCCTTCAGCTGTAGCCGAACATGTTGCTCATCCTCTGGTATGATCTCCGGATTGCCTCCGAGATTGTCTGCAGATTCTCTTGTTAGAATCGCATTCATGTCGAATACTTAACTGGTACATGCAATGACATTATTTTAATTTAAAACAAATACCAGATGGGACCTTCGTAGACTCCTCCATCACGGCAATTGCGGCCTACAGTTGGATCTTGCACTCCTCCAGCTCTTTGGATAGCTGGTTATTCTTCTCTGTCAGAACCTATGCACACGAGGATCCTTAAATCAGTTGTGCCAACTGTTTCAAGTCTCAGGGGCTACTGATATACATACTTGTCAAATTTTCTTACCCGTATATCCTTTACGTACTGGTCCGTGGCCCTGGCAAGGCCACCTTGAGCAGCCCGGATGTACGCGTCCCCTGAGTTGAAGGCATCAAATGCCTCTTAAGAGAAATTAGGGTCGCGTAGTGCGGCCCGTCGGCGCCTATGATTTATGGCGCTCTCCACTTCGGAGTTTGTAGCAGAAAATCTATCCGCATCCTCTGTAGGAGGATCGTCCGCGTTGGCCTTCGCCCTTGAGTCTGGCCTCGGAGTCCGGCTGGTGGAAGCGTGACCGGCAGGCTCTCCGGATACAGTGTGGCAATCGCTCTTTCTGTCAGAAGGCAGGGAACATTGTTATATTTTAACAATGATAAATTCGTGACAGGTTTTTAAACATAACTTTGCAATGACGTCTCGGTCCTGACCGCCTTCCTTTTGAGCCTACCCGACTTTGGTGCCCCTTGTTGGCGAGTCACCGCGGGTTTAGCTTGGCGCCCCGATGGCCTTCCCTGTAAGACGCAATACATCTGCGGTGGGTGAATTGTAAGGAGGGAATCCTTTTTGGAAGTTGGGACTGTGGCTTTACTTACCTTTGATACAGGGAGTAGGCCAGGATAATCGGCTATGATGGCCACCATCACACCATCGCAGCTCAGCTGGTAAAATGTCCTGTCAACAAGCTCCACAAACGTGTCCGGATCTTTCTCGAGTCCGGGGTCGAGAGCCCGGTTAGGGTCCTCTAGCTGTGGAGATGGGCTGTGAACATCCTTCATAGCCCTTCACAGTTCCTGCTATGAATTGACGAACTAAACATCTGTGCTAAAAATGTAGGATAGATTGGAATAAAAGATAGCGACTCACCCAGCTTGGGGGGTTGTACATGGAGAATCCATCCCGTGGCTTGATATGGATGAACTCCTCCTCTTCTCCTTTGTACAAATCAGACAGTATCTTCGCCAGAGCAGCGGGAGAATCCGGACCTTTACGGCCGCAGCGGGTGGCATCATCTTCTCCATTGTAGTGCCACATGGGTTTTCCCCGATATTGAAGTGGCTGCACTCCCCGCATTATGCATATGGACATAACTTCAATTATTGTCAGTCCTCATTTGGCCAGTTTATTTATCCTGTCCATCAGGAAAAGGGTCTCTCTGTTATCTTCCTCCTTGGGGCTTCTTCAATGGGGCATTTACAAACTCGGGAAGGCCCTTCCGAACAGGGTCCAGAAGAGGGACGTCCTCCACGTAAAACCATTCCGAGGGCCAATCTTCGGATGTCTTCTTCGGGGTGCCGGATAGATATCCGGTCCTGGCGATGTGCCATATTTCGGATCCTCCCACTTGATACACCGACTCCTTCTGAGTATGGGGTACGAGGCAAAATAGCCTCTTCCACAGCTCGAAATGGGCCTCGCAGCCCAGGAAAAGCTTGCAGAAGGCAACATAGCCTGCGATATGCAGTATGGAGGCCGGGGTAAAGTTATGGAGCTGGAGGCCATAGAACTCCAGGAGCCCGTGGAGGAACGGATGGATTGGAAATCCGAGCCCCCTTAGCAAGGAAGGGACAAACCATACCCGCTTTCCCTTGGATGGGTTTGGAAAGCTCTCCGCTTTCTCCCCGCCATTATAAGTGGCTAGTCCAGCTCGGACGGGGACCATGTATGCAGGTGGGAGAAACCCCTTAGTCTGCAACTCTACTAATCGGCTGTGGGGAACAGAACATCTCTCCCAATCGCCTGGCCTAGTGCTATGGGAGCGAGAGGAGGAACCACGATGGTCGGCCATGGTGGTGTGGATTTTTCCGGGCATGGTCTGATGAATACTCGCTGGGGGGAGATGGTGTGATTTGGATCTGAGAATCCTCGTCTCTTTTATGGATGATTTATTCGCATGGTTGGGGTGGCAAATGTAAAAATGCCTCGACTTTTCGCATTTGCTTGACACGTGGAAACAGTCGTTATTAAAGCACAGAAGCCAAGGAGCGCGACATTGGTGAGGAGCCGAACACTGCTCGTTACAACAATGCTCTGGAGTATTTGGAGAAGAACCCGCCTTGCAATGCCGAAGACAATCTGCGCGCTGGACTCATCGTCATTGCAGCCTGGTTTGGGGGCTACTGAGGGAGTCCTTGATTAAGGGGTCCTCGGACGACCGGACTATATACTTTGGCCGGACTGTTGGACTATGAAGATAGAAGATTGAAGACTCCGTCCCGTGTCCGGATGGGACTCTCCTTTGCGTGGAAGGCAAGCTTGGATATTCGGATATGTAGATTTCCTTCTCTGTAACCGACTTTGTGTAACCCTAGCCCCCTCCCTTGTCTATATAAACCGGAGGGTTTAGTTCGTAGAATAACCACTACAAAAAAATACACTTCCGTGATGATACGTGTTTGTCACAGTAGGTCGCGTTTTTTGTCATGCATGTACATCCATGACAAATTTATGACAGAATCAAGATAGTCATACCTGTGCTGTAGTAGAAGTGTTCCATGACATTACCAAAATTATCATCACGGAAGTGTCCACTTCCATGACGATAAATCATGCGTCACAGAAGTGCTTTCGTCAAGGGTGACCCACACGTGGCATCCACCGTAACGGAACGCCGTTAACCTATCGGGTCGGGTTTTGGATCCGATAACCCGTTAACAGCCCCGACCAATGGGGATTTTCCACGTGTAAAATCATCATTGGCTGGAGGAAGCACGTGTTGGCTCACCGTTGGGACATATGTCATCCACTCATTGGATGGAAGACCCCTATGGTACATCGACACGTGGCACGGCCCAACAGAGGCCCATTCCTGTGAAAAGGATGGCCCAGTTAAAATTAGCAGGCCAGCCCATATAAGGCCTACTTGTGTCAGGTCCATTTAAGCCCACGACCCATACGAGATGAGCCAATTCGGCCCATCAACAGCCCGTTAAAATTTGACACCATTGCAGCCCATCGTCAGTTCGACCCCATTAAGAGCCCGCTATATATCTGGGCTCAATATCGACCCGATGAGATTTCGGCCTGTTAATGACCCGTTTAATGGATGGGCCAATTTTCAGGATGTACATCCTTCAGCCTTTTAGCGACCCATTTAAATGTTGGGCTAGTTTCCGGCCTGGTGTGTCTTTCAGCCTGTTGATGGCCCATAAATCTAATGGGCCATTTGTTGTCAGACCTGAGTTCCGGCCTTTTAGCGGCCCGTTTAAGTGTTCGGCCAATTTTCTGGCCCGGTGTCACTTTCAGCCTGTTGACGGCCCATAAATCAGTTGGGCCATTTTAGTCGGACCTGAGTTTTCGCTTTTAGCCACCCATTTAAGTGTTGGGCCAATTCCCGGCCCTGTGTGACTTTCGGCCTATTAATGGACCATAAATGAGTTGGGCCATTTGTAGTCGGACCTTAGTTTTGGCCCTTTAACGGCCCATGCCCTTCATGGTCCAATAACAGCCCGGTTTCTCTTTCGGCCTGCTAAAGGCCCACAACACAGTTAGGCCATTTACAATACGACCTGAGTTTCGGCCTCTTAGCGGCCCATGGTCTTCATGGTCCAGTACAAGCCTGTTGTCTCTTTCGGCCTACTAAAGGCCTACAGTATAGTTGGGCCATATGTAGCCCAAACTTAGTAATGGCCTATTAACGGCCCGTGAAATAAACTGGGGCCACCTGTTGCCCGCTTCGATGTTGGCCTGTTAATGACCCGGGAGGTAAGAGGGCCGACCATTAACTTTCGGCCTAGTAACGGCCCATTAACTTAATGGGCCCACTAAAGTTCGTACATGTCTTTAGGCCAAATTATATAATTTGAGCCCATTACGACGAGCAATTATGCACAGGACCAAGACCGATCACGCAAAGGTACGGCATACAGGGAATAACGTTGCACATCCAGCATATATTACAGGAAATTACATCCACTGGGCAATCAAAGATTGATGCCAGTGCAAATAAATGAGCAGAACCTAACCATCTACAACGTCACAATCTGCAACCTCAGCACAGATGACGCCCATAAGCATGTGGGCAAGTTCTTTCTGCTTTGCTACACTGTCTCTGAAAACATTGATCAGTTGTTATGTCGCACGACTCTGCACCTCTGATTCATCCACCATTTCCATCATTGCTTCAGCCATTAATTGGTTCACAAACATACATTTATTCCGTTGCATTCGAGAAAAAGGATACTGAACAGATTCAGATGGCGATTTTGGCAGGCTTGTATTATTGATAGTGGAGAGTGTCTCGACCACTGCATCATAACATAAATTAGGACGGGAACCAAACAGATTAATCATGAGGTATTGCGATATTACCTGGCCTAGATTTACTGGAAAGAAACAATGGGGTTGCCTTGCTGTTTTCAGAGTTTGTCTTCTTATCTTCAGCAGCCTGCACAAAATTAACACACTAGCATTGCTATCATTGGCCAAGTCAGATAATAGGAAAGCAACATTGACACAACAAACGTTTGGGCAAGTAGCCTACACCAAATTAACACAATATGGCACAGTTATCATCAGCTAGGTAAGGTAGTACGAAAGCAACATTGACACAATGAATGAATGGGCAACCAGAGAAGCACTACAATTCAGTAATGTGCGTGATATGAGATAGTACATTCATGCAGCTCAGTATGCAAAATTAGCAGGCAGTTTTCCTTACAAAAATCAACATTGGAGCCTTTAACATTTTGCTACAACTAATTTTAGATCCGATAAAGGTTAGATTCACGCTGATTAACAAAATACAACAGGTACTTACATCAGCATTGGAGCACAGAGAATTCCCGCAAGATATTTTCCTCGAATACGATCCCAATGGAGGAAGTCTTCTATCATTTAACCTTATTTTCTAAAAGAGAGATGGGTAAGAAACATGTAGAAAATATGATCAGAATGCTATAAAATTTCATGATGCGAGGATGCGCACACGCTTCTTAGAATGGAGTTGACATTCTTTTGCTGGACTGGAGCGGACTAGTTCTTTGGCCACTGGAATCTGCTTATTATCGGCGGGAGTTGGGTTTCTCTATGCTGGAGCAGTATCAATGAAAAATGGAGTTGGTTTATTATCTCTTGGCGTTTGGATCTTTTGCAAAGACCTGGTTTGTAAACCTTCAGATTCTAACAGAGCCGTCTTCCCCTTGCATGCCTTATATAGAAGAATGGTGATTCAGTTATAAAACATGCTACAGTAGAGATGGAATAGGTACTGAAGAATAGAAAGGCATGACATATTGACATGTATTCCGTCCATCCGGAAATAAATGGACGGGTCTAGGCGTATTTTAGTTCTAGATACATCCAGTTTTATCCATTTGTGCGACATTTCATCCGGACGGAGGGAGTATGATGTAAGAGCTAGGGATATGACAGGACAACACAGTAAAAAAACACTAAAAAACCCACTGCAGAACCAAAGTATTCAAACCCACTAATATGAGATAGTACACTCATGCAGCTCAGGATGCAAAACTACCAGGCAGTTTTCCTTGCAAAAATCAACATTGTGGCCTTTAATCATATATTTTGCTACAACTAAATTTAGATCAGATAAAGGTTGGATTCACGCCGATTAACAAAATACATGCCGATGTAAAAATATAGTGATATACAACAGGTACTTACATCTACATTGGAGCATAGAGAATTCCTGCAAGAATCTTTCCTCATAAATGATACCATTGCAGAAATTCTTCTATCTGTTAAGCTTTTTTTCTAAAAGAGAGATGGGTAAGAAACATGTAGAAAATATGATCAGCATGCTATAAAATTTCATGATGCAAGGATACGCACACGCTTCTTAGAATTGAGTTGACATATTTTTGCTCGACTGGAGCAGACTAGTTCTTTGGCCACTGGAATCTGCTTATTATCAGTAGGAGTTGGGTTTCTCTGTGCTGGAGCATATCTATAAAAACTGGAGTTGGTTTATTATCTCCTGGCATTTGGATCTTTTGTGAAGGCCTTGTTTGTAACCCTGCAGATTCTAACATAGTCGTCTTCCCCTTGCATGCCCTGTATAGAAGAATGGTGCTTTAATTATAAAACATGCGACAGCAGAGAGATGGAATATGTATTGAAGAATAGAAAGGGATGACATATTGACATGTATTCCCTCCATCCGGAAAAAAATGGATGGGTCTAGGCGTTTTTCAGTTCTATATACATCCTTTTTTATCCATTTCGGCAACATGTAATCTGGACGAAGGGAGTATGGTGTAAGAGCTAGGGATACGATAGGACTACACAGCAAATAAAAACTGGTTGAATGTAAAACTATATGCTAGCGGAATACGTACAGAAATAACCAAGGCAACATCCACGTGTATGATTGGGAAAATAAGATGGCATTGCAACAGAGCACTAGAACAGCACTTCAATGTAAAAAAATGGTATGGCAGACAGATGAAGTACATACTGATGAATAAGAATGCATAAGATATTCAGAAGCATGATGTCCAAATTAAGCAGATGGCATTGCGATAGAGTAGAATGACAGTACTTGAATTTGACAACATATTATCATGAATCGAATAGGTACTGAAAAACAGGAAGGCATTACATATTTACATGCATGATCAGGATGCTAAGCACATGTCATTGCAACAGAGTAGATACACTCCAGGACATTATATGCATGTTGTACCCATATCACAGGCCAAGTTAGAGCAAGGACCTTGTGGGGTGAAGAGGATTCATCATCTTTCTGCAAGTCTTCTGAAGAACTGCCTTTACCTGTTCCATCATATTGGGTATCATTGACATCAAGTTTATTGGTCTTTACATTGCTCCATGAGGTTCTTGTGGATATATCAGTGTGTGCAATTATATCTGACATGCATGGAAGACAACTAGTAGTTAGATTTATGTAAATGAGTGCATGTAGGAGATGACATAAATAGTAGGACTGGGGTTAACTAGCAGCAACAGGTCTCATAAACTAAAGGGAGAACACAGATGAAAGCTACAGAATATGTATCGTTTGTACTCGAGATTAACTAGATGGCACACAAAAGTATTAAAGAACAACATAGGTAATACTAGAAGTGGTATAATACTATAATCACCAGCCTGTGGGATAGCATTGGCTGATGGATGATAACTATGGAACAGCGTTACCTAAAGAACAAGTATCTTAGCTGAACTATGGAACAGCGTGAAATCCTGAACAAGACCCATAAGAGATCAGCATGAATATACAGTGAAATGTGATGATCTATTTTCCGTGCTTAGATGAATAACAAAGCCATAAATGTTGCACACAAGTAAGATGAGGGTACAACCTATCTGGCTGCCATCCATAGGAGTGAGCATCATGTGCTGACTTGTCGATGGCCCTGCAGTTGTTGTGGCTGTCCATGTCAGGCACGCGCATTCGATGCAGGGAACAGTTGAGTGGGGACTGTAGCTCCCTTCTGGTGTATGCTTCCCTTGTTGGAGCAGCTGTGGTGAGTTGGAAGACGGTGTGTCTGAAGATGCAGATAACACATAAAGTTAAGAACGACATATCTCTTTGATCCGAAGAAATACACTAAGAGATCAACAGCAAGGTACGAGAGTGGTCACACGTCTGTTGACTGAAGACTAAATTGGGGTCACACGATCTTATTTTATTTTGGTACTGTACGATCTACGCCGGATGGCTTGATGGTCGTATTGTGCCTCCTGGCTGACACTATTCAGAATCTTCCCCGAAGAGCCAGCAACCAACGGCAGAGCAGCCTGCCTCCGCCGTCCGTGGCCCCGTACAAAACCCCGCTCCCCGCCCCACCGCACTGCCGTGGTTGCGCCGCCCCAGGGCCAATCCACAAAGACTCCCCGTCATCCAGATCCGGCGGCGGCAGTACCTTGAACCCACGCAACTCTAAAAGATAGCCATCTAAGCGCTGCTTCCGTGGCGAACTTGCGGCCCCGCACCCTTACGTTAGACACCAGCCAACCGGCAGCCTAGGAGCTCCGCCGCCTCGAGGGTGCTGCTTCCCATTGGGAATCGATTGGCCCAGAATAAAAATTCAGACAACTGACACCTAAATAAAGTGATTTCAGATGAGGGTGCGACCTATCTAGCGGCATGGTGAAGTAGGCAGGTCCAGCTGCCGAGTCGGTGAGGCCGGCGCGGTTGCGGTGGTGACCGGCGACAGGGAAAGAGCGATGTCGCGACGGTCAACGGCTACGCGGAAGCAGTGCCAGGACTCTGGATGGATCCGAAGTTGGAGCCGCTCCGGTGCCGTGAACAACGACGGGGGTGAATCGGCTCTGGTACGGTTCACGCGGCCATCGTCGTGGCAGCACCAGCAGCACGGAGTAAGAGGCACACGGCCTAGTGCACGACGGCAATTGGACAATGTCTCCAGCATTAGGGACGAGGGCGGCTGTGAAATTGGTGTGGTGGGGGCGCCATGGAGGTGGGGCTGAGGTTTCGCGGCTCGGGAGAAGGGAGCTTCCCAGGGAGAAGGTGATTT
>NC_041381.1:126698952-126725214 GCF_002162155.2 Triticum dicoccoides | reverse complement strand
GGAACCATGTCTTACGGACGCATTTGTCTGAAATGTGAGGGGGAGTTACAGTTCTACCCTTGCCTATAGGCTTCTCGGCTTGGGTCTGTGTACTGAGGGTCGTGGATAATAGAGTAACTTTGCTTCTCCCCAAATAGTGGGCGGGAGCGATTTCGGGCGAGGAGGGCGTGTTTTGAACTATAGTGGGCGCGAGCGAATTCGGGCGAGGAGAGCGTGTTTTGAAATAGTGGGCGTGAGCTATTTCGGGCAAGGAGAGTGTGTTTTGCCGACCATGGTTTATGAATTATTCGGCACATGTCATTTCGGCTGAGGAGAAGGCGCGCTTGGATGAAGTTAAGAACCTACCCTCGATGTACAACGGGCCAATTGATGCGTGTCCCACATAGGACGGTAATTTCGCGTCTCCCATTTATTTGCTTGGGCGAATTCCACCGAGCAGAGAGGATGTTTAACGGTTCGTTCAAATTTTGGGAGAACGAGCATCCACGTCTACCTTACCAAGTCGATTCGAATCAAATTTTGAAATATTAGCTTGCCACTTCTTTTTTAGATGGAGAGATGATGCTCGGGAGTAATGTGTTTTTACATGCTCGTTGCTAGCGATTTACTATATGAAAAATAGTTGCCCACTCAAAAACGCGAATCAAACCCAAAATGAAATATCTCGATTCAATGAACTAGCTCGTTCAGTAGGTCAAAATAGTGAACTAAATCCAAAATTGAACACCTCAATTGAGTAGCATGTTGTACAATATTATAGTACTCCATGAACATGTTGAAAGTCAAATTAATGAACTTGTTTGATATACGCATATATCCGTTCATGTGTCGATTGCAGACAACATGGTCTCCAATTTAAATATTTGAATGCAAGTTTATATCAGTCTTTGATGCATAAAACGCGACCTCCCCCTCTCTCGGACTCATGTTCTCTCTCTCTCTCACTCTCTCGCCGACAATCTTTAATTTGTCGCACGCATCCGACACAAAAACCTTGTTGGTCCCTCTCCCTCTCTATCTCTCTCTCTCTCTGTGTGTGTGTCTATGTGTGGGGGGGGTCTTTCTAGTCCGCATTCATATATACACCATCTATAGGTCTCTCTCGCACACTATGTATGATACTCTAGCTAGTCCAAGCTAGATATCTTGGGTCCACTCGTCGTACGCCCACAAATTCCTTGGCTCTTTGCCCGTAACTCTCTCACGCACCACTATGTCGTCTCGGAGCTCTTCCCCCCCCCCCTCTCTCAAACTCTCCATCCACCTGGGTCACACATACACATGCATATCTCACTCGCACTCGATAGGCCCATCTAAAACTCTATCTGTCTCCATCGTTCTCTCTCCATCTCACACGCACAGACACACACACAATCTCATGCCTAGCTAGCCAAGTATGATGGTCTCTCAATCAGTTGTAGGCACACGCAGTCCCCCTATATGTATATGACTAACTAATCTTAGTCTCCATCACAAACATGTGCATGGTCTATCTCCATTTCTCACGGGGCATCTTTCTATCGCGCACGCACTCCCTCGATCTCCCACCCATATAGTCCCGTCACGATCTCGAGGGGATCTCTCTATCACAAACAGAACCTCTCTCCCTCCCCTTGCGTCCATGCCATCCATGTGTCCCTCTCGACATTTTTTCCTTGTTGGCCAGACCTCTATTGGATATGTGCTACAGGGGTGTCTCTCTCCGTTGCAAACAATCACACACTAGCTATCTTCGTGTATCTCCTTGCCTCGCTTTTCCATCTCGGAGATGCATGCGTGATATGTTCGCATAAGAAACGAAAAAACACACACTCTCTCTAATTTATCATTTGTTGTCACTTTCTCTTTCACACACATACTCTTTTTGCACACTTACTCATTCTCCTACACACGCACTTGATCTGTCTCGACTGAGACACTCACCTCGGTCCATAGCACATAGATTTATTGAAAAGTCAAACATCACAAAGTTTGACCATGTATGTGGAGAAAAAGAATTACATCTAGTACGGCAAACATATACCATTAGATTCACCATGAGATGTAGTTTTGTATGATGTATCTTTCATATTGTAGATATAAATAACATTTGTGTAAACCTGATCAAAGTTTCCAAAGTTTGACTTCTAAAAAATTTACATGCACTGCATTATCGAGCGGATGGAATATCTCTTTCCCCCTCTCAGCTATCTGATGCACCACTCAGCCTTATCGGGGCTCCTCAATCTCTCTCAAACTTTATTGGTCAGTTTGGTTCGTGACCTGACCCTCATGCCTTGATGGTCGGTACTGCCTGGTGTGGACGTGAGATGTAAAATATTTCTGCCTGGCCAGGCTTGTGTGGTGCTGAAGCGTTTGGTTCATGCCTGGGCAAGGCAAAGCATCAACGTCCCATCAATCAATCCATGCATCAATTATTTAATGCTAATATCCACCCATGTTGCTGTTAGCCTCGTGGCCGCACGACCAGGCACGACCAGGCGTTCAAAATCGGTCGCTAGGGCTAGGCTACTTGCAGTGTGTGGAGTTCAGCCAGGCTAATTAAAGTGCAAGGGAACCCAGCCCAGGCGGGCTTTCTTTTTCACAGGGTAGCAACCAAACAAGCGTGCATGAAATCCAGCCACAACCCCAGGCCATGCAAAAGATGCTCACGACGCAAGCCAAACATGCCTTATATCTCCCTGGTTCACACATACACATGTCTCGCTCGCGCTATACATATAGACCCATCCAACACTCTCCGCCCTTGTTCTCTCTCCATGTGACACACACACCCCTAAGTACCATAATCCCTCACTCCATCATAGGCTCTGTTTGGATCCATGGGTTAGAGTTAGTTTGGGTTAGTTTGGAGTCAACTAACCCAAAAAGATCCAAACAGGAGGGTTAGTTTAGGTTAGATGCATCTAACCCATCCAAAAAAACTAACCCATCCGAGAGGTGCTTATTTGGGTTAGTTCTTCTCGGGACCACTAATAAACACTTTTTTCTCTCGCTCTCCCCGCAGCAGATCCCTCCGCACTTCCTCGAAGCTTCTCGTCCTCTCCCTCCCTCCCTCTCGCACCGCCCGTGAAGGTGCCTCGCCGTATCCGCGCTCCATCTAACCCTACCATCCAAACACCTCTTTACTTAGAGTTAGTTCAGGGTTAGAATCTAACTCTAACCTCTAACTAAGTTAGAGTATCCAAACAGGGCCATAGGCGCAAGCACTCCCCCCCACCTAAGTATGATTATCTCTTACTAGCCATCAGGAACACACGTATTGTCTTCTTCCATCCATACGTCTATCTCGATATCTCTCGGGGCATCTTCTATCGCGCACACGCCTTGTCACTCGATCTCCCACCCATGTAGTCCCATCACGATCTCCAGGGGATCACTCTATGACAAACATACACTCTCTCCTCCCCATGTCTGCATTTTCTCTGTACGTCTCTCTTGACCTCTCTCCCTTGTTTGTCAGACCCCTCTTGGCCACGTGCTAGGGGCCTTCCTCTCTCGGTTCCAAACAACCACACACTATCTCCTCACCTTGCCTCCGTTGTCGAAGATGCATGTGTGATATGTTTGCATAAGACACGCACGCTTTTTCTCCACTTTTATCGTGTGTTGTCCATGTCTCTTTCACACACACACACACTTTTTTCACTCTCTCTCTCTCTCTCTCTCTCTCTCTCTCTCTCTCTCTCTTTGTCTGTCTCTCTCTCTCGTCAGGGACTCTGTCACGTCCATGAGCATATGGATGTTTTGAAAAGTCAAACCTCAGAAAATTTTGACTCGGTATATGTGGAGAAAAACATTTACATCTGGAACGATCATTAGATTCATCACAACATGTACTTACTTCATACTATCATTTATCTTTGGTATTGCCGATATAAGTAATTTCTTTATAAACTTGTTCAAAGTTTCAAAAGTTTGACTTTTAAAAAAATGTTGTAACTACATTATCGAACGGAGGGAGTAGCTCTTTCTCCCTCTCTCTGCTATCTCTCATGGGCCTCCCCTCTCACTCTAACTCTCTATACCGACGGATTATACGCTCATTGTGTCAGCGTATAGCTCTGTATATTGTTTAGTTGACCGGTCAACCAATCCACATGTTGTGTTGTCAGCTCGTGTTCTGTATCTTGGTGTGCTGGCCCATGTGGCAGTGGGTGAAAATAAGTAAACTAGAGGCCCATCTGACACGGGGTGAAGGAAACAAAGTTGAAACCACTCGGGGTAGCACCCCACACGCTAGTAAATTGAGGGCACATTGAGGACAAACTTCTTGCGCGCGAATGACGCACTCGCACACAATTCACCACTGCACGGCGGCATGCACAGAAGGACGCACTCGCGCACACCCAGCACACAACACACACCAGCACACGTGTACACTGGCGTTGCCGCCGGTTGAGATGGACGGCGAGGCAGCCAACAAGCAGAGGCCGCTCGAGCCAAAACCGCATCCGGCGAGCCTGGACTTCATCAGCAGCCTCCCCGACGACATGCTGCTCGTCATCATCGGCCACCTCCCCACCAAATCTGCCGTGCGGACCGCCCTGATCTCCCGGCGGTGGCGCCCCCTCTGGCGCTGCGTCCCCCTCAACCTCACCGTCGACAGTTGCCTCTGCGACGGTGATTGCAAACGCATGGCCACAGTCTCCAAGATCCTTTCATCGCACCCTAGGCTAGCCAGACGCCTTGACATCCGCATGTTCAGTACCAACTGCAAGGTCCAGCCCAAGTTAGACGAGTGGTTCTTATCCCCTGCCCTAGATCAGCTCGAGGAGCTTAGCTTTGAAGCTGGACGATGTCGCTCTCTGCCGCCGTCCGCGCTCCGCCTCACGCCAACGTTGTGCCACACCAGCTTCATCTCCTGCTATCTTCCCCATATTGATGCCGCGCCCGCCCTTCTCCCTCAACTCAAGCAGCTCGACCTCTTCGACGTTGTCATCTCGAAGAAGGCTATGGAGCACCTGCTCCGCAGCTGTACTGCGCTCGAGTACCTCCGTCTTGAGCAGATCCACGGGTTCATTAGCCTCCACATCGCCTCGACGAATCTCCGATGGATTTATGTGTCTTGCTGGCCCCGCAACAAGATATCAATTGGGAAGAGATCACTCCAGCTGTTCCACGTCATGGTCATTGAGAATGCGCCTTTTCTTGAGAGATTGCTTGTACCGGATCTAGAAGGTCCAACAAAAATCAGGGTCATTGACGCGCCAAAATTGACAGCGTTGGTGTACTTGTCTGCCAAATTCTCCGAACTCTTCATTGGATCCGTAATCGTTCAGGTACAGCACTCATCTTCTTCTCCGTCTTCTTGAAATTCACATTTTTAAATTTCTTCTTGATGTATTTACGACCGTCTTCCAGAAAATGATTCCCTCAAGCTTGACCCAGTCCATGCGCACAGTGAAGATCTTAGCACTAAAATCTATCGGACCTAATCTGGATCAAGTTGTTGGATTCCTTACATGCTTTCCATGGACGGAGAAGCTACTCACCGAGGTGAAACTTCTTTCCTCTTAGTAAACGGTAATCATAACGTAGCTCAATTTTTTCGTAATTTTCCCAAATTACGATGACAAGTGTAGTGTTCAAAACTACATCTACGCACTGCACCGAAAGAAATGTTTTTAGTATTTTTTTCTCACGTGATCACCTGCATCATTTTTATGATGTACTACTATAGTAGCCTACGCTAGTCATAGTGGAAAGTAACTTAGACTACTCCAGTAACTCTATGGTTACCCTAAGGGCAAGTACTACTACTACCTCCGTCCTGGTTTACTCTTCCAATTTTATAGTATCAAAATTTGACCATAGATTTAACTGACAAAATGTTAATGCATGTCACTAAGAACTATATCATTGGATTCGTATTTGAACATAATTTCAAATGGTGTAATTTTTAGTGACATGCATTGGCATTTTCTTAGGTAAATCTATGGTCAAAATTTTATACTAAATACGAGGTAGTATTCCCTCCGTCCCAAAATTCTTGTCTTACATTTGTTTAGATACGGATGTATCTAACACTAAAATGTAACTAGATACATCCATATTTAGACAAATTTAAGACAAGAATTTTGGGACGGAGGGAGTACAAAAGTGGGCTATGTAGGCCAAAACATGTGCCAAATTCACTTGTGATGCATTTGGCATCGATGCCCCTCCATTGCTCACCTGGTACCCCAATCTGGAGCACCTACTTTGCTCCGGTGCCAAATTAACTCACGCAATGAAAAAACACTGCGTGGGAGAGAGAGAGGACTGAGGCAATAAAAAACACTTGTTTTGGAGAGTGAGAGGCTGGTGTAGTTGGTTTGATTGATTTGTTTATACATGTGGGTCTGTCTGCACAGCAGTGCCAACTCTCTCACATCGCGAGAGCAGTGCCAAAATCTTTTGATTTGACATCGATGCGTATTATGTGGCATACTTTTGCGAAATATGGCATCGGCCACATAGTGGAAGGCAAAAAATGCCCAAGCTCTTCACGTGCTTCTAGTTAAATGAGAGGAAACAAAAACAGAGAGAGAGAGGGAGAGAGAGAGAGAGTGAAAAAATATCACTAGCCAGCCAACCCTATCGTATGAGCAAATGACATTGGTACCTCTTGATGACACGGCAATCTTATGCAGCCAGCTGCTCTAATATGTTCTCTTCTTTTGCAGATAAAAAAAGACCCGAAAGTGAAAAATGTGCTGCACTATAACAATCTCATCAAATGCCTTGATCTTCATCTTACAGAAATTGATTTGATTGACTACCGAGGCAGCACATCTGAGATTAAATTGGCCAGGTTCTTTGTTCTGGAGGCAAGTGTGCTCAAGGTAATGAGGTTTGGCGTTCTCTGGCGCAACAATGAATGGCGTGCTGATCACCGCAAGCGTCTAAGCCTAAATGACAAAGTCTCCGCAGAAGCTGAATTTGTTTTTGAAACATCAAGTGGCCAGAGACTCGAGAACTTATTTGCCCATTAGTGACTTGTCAGGGCGGCGGATTTTAGTTTGTACGATAATGCTGCATCCACCTAAAGTAATGAAAGTTCTTATGTGAACTTCCTAGTAATTCCCTCTTCCTAGGTGCAGCATTACTCCTAACATTTGTAATATCAGTTTGAAACTTGTAATATTGCCGTGTCCTATTCCTGCGTTTTCAAAATCCTACGAATCAAATAGGTCCTGAGTTGGTGATGATGTTGTGCCTCCCATCTTTCACCAGTAGCCGTCGGATCTAGATCTCCATTTTTGCAAAAAGATGCCCGCACTTGTTCCCTATTTACAAACAACTTTTTGTCTCTCACAATCAGCCTTATCTCCTCCCCACCACATCTAGAAGGCCGTAGAAAAATCTGGGGCGATGGCTGCTATCGGAGCAGTCCACCCCCAATCTTGGTGTTCCGTGCAATGCACGGGCATCTACGCACGGGAAATTATGTCTAACAGGGCTAGTTGTAAGCAGGCTAGCTCTACAGCCATGATGATAGTGACTGCAGACGGTGAGGCTGACTATGGTATGCCGAACACGACGCCTATACTCAGGTGTCATCTCCGGCGCAGGGTCTTGTCACTTCACTGTGAGGAGCAGCACGTAATAATTTGATCAACGGGTAGTACAGTGCTAGTACTCCTAGGAGTTGGAAGTACTACTACTAGTACTAGTAGCACCACCGTCTGGATTTAGGAGTACTACCACGTCGATTTGGATTTTAGTATTTGACTAGCAATATCTAGTAATGCATATCACAAAAAATGTACTACTCCCTCTGTAAATTAATACATGGTGTTTTATTCCTATCGGCGAGAGAACTTAATGTTTTCTTGCTAACTAGAGTCTTAATAGGATTACATGCAATGAACTAAACACTACATGTCATGTTTGGTAGTATCAAGTCATTGAAAGCATGCACGGCCCACATCTCTCATTGGTTGATATGTCACGAAATAAGAAACGAGGAGGGAGTTAATGCACCGTGCCTAAGTGTTTTGGGATTATTTGGTTTTCGTAATGTGACTTACACAACATTTTTGTTTACATGCATTAACATTTTATTAGTTAAATCAAAGGTCAAAACTTGGCGCAAAATGCAAAGGGGACCAATAAACTAGTAAACATCAAACTTCTCTCGTTTGGCCCCAACTAGAGGTCCGGTGAGATGACTATACTGCACCGGCACGGAGGGGGCGCAACTTCATTGACTTACTGTAACGCCCCGGATTCGTTGCGCCAGGTGTCTGCCAGTTATTCGCCGCCGTTGCCATGTCATTTGCTTGCGTGTTGCATTTTATCATGTCATCATGTGCATTTCATTTTGCATACGTGTTCGTCTCATGCATCCGAGCATTTTCCCCGTTCTCCGTTTTGCAATCCGGCACTCCTATGTTCTCCGGCGTCCCCTTTTGGTCTCTCATTGTGAGCGGGTGTTAAACTTTCTCGGAATGGCCCGAGGTTTGCCAAGCGGCCTTGGTATAGCACCAGTAGACCGCCTGTCAAGTTTCGTGCCATTTGGAGGTCGTTTGATACTCCAACGGTTAACCGGGTAACCGCGAAGGCCTCTTTTGTGCGCAGCCCAACACCCCTTTCCAAGTGGCCCAAAACCCAGCAAACTCCCCTCCATGCTCTCGGTCATTCGATCACGATCGTTTGGGCGAAAACCGTGCTCCATTTGGACTCTCCTAGCTCCCTCTACCTATAAATAGGTGCCTCTCCCCCGAATTTCTCGCAGCCCAAACCCTAGCCCCGCTCCTCCGCGCCTCCGGACATGTCCGCCGCCGTCCGGACGCGTCCGCGGCCCCGCAGCCACGTCGCCCGGCCAATCATTTGGCGCCACGTCAGCTCCGCCGGCGCCCGCACCCAATCCCACGCCGCCACCTCACCTGTGTCGTCCTTCCACCGTGCCAGGCCCGCGGGGCCCAGATCCGTCCCGCACGAGCCCGCGCGCCGCCGCCGCCCTTCGCCGCCACCTCGGTTCCGCGCCGCCGCCCCGACCCCGCCGGAGGAACACGTCGCCGCCGCCTGAGAGCCTCGTCTCCCGCGCCTCCCGCCGGCCGCCTGTCGTCGCCGAGCCGCTCCGGCCACCGGAGCCCCGCCGGAGCCCGACCTCGCCTCCTCTCTCCTCTCCGCGAACCCCCGCCGCCATGGATGTACGCCGCCACCGACCAACTCCGGCCGGATCCGGCGACCGCCGACCCGGATCTGCCCGTTCCCGCTGCCCTGGCCTCCCTGCCGACCGGCGCCGCCGTCGCCCCGCTGCCATGGTGCCTCCTTGCGTGCTCATGTGGGCACGAGGAGGACGAACCCCAGCGCCCTTCGTGGGCCCCGCAAGCAAGGCCAGCCCAGCCGGCCCGGCCTCCCCACCGCCGGCCCGTCTCCTCCCCGACCTGGGCTCGGCCCATGGTGAGCGCCCTCTTATTCCCCGCCTGTGCGTTGTTTTGCTATTAGACGCTCTCTGTTTTTTCTGTGTTAATACGGTCAAGTCCCGAAATATTTTGACATTATCATGCCAGGTTCATCGCATCATATCTCCATGCATACAGCTTCGTTTCATGCGTGTAATATGTCACATTGTTCGCCTCGACGAGTACTTCATTTCATTCCATTGCATCATGTTCATTTGAGTTCATCTTGATGCCTGAATCATCGTTGAAAGAGTGCATGTTGCTGTTAACCTGCTGAAACTGTTATAACATGTTCATTTGTCATTTTTGCCATGTTTGATGTGTGCATCCTATGAGGTTGATGTCTACATATGTTTTGATCTATGCCATGCCATCTTTCCAGAGGTTCCATCCATGTATTTTCTTGAGTCTTGTACTGAGTGCATCGAGCTTGTTAATTAGGGTACTTGTTGTTGCTGTTTTCCTGACTGATTCTGTTATATTTTGTTGCTATGTAAACCTGCTGCTGCAAGTCATTTCGTACATAATCTGGAGATGTTCACTAAGGATGAATTGTTATAAATGTCTTGCTCTATCCATTAATTCCCCTGGTTGCATTTATAGCCTGCTGTAACATGTTGTAATCTTGCTCCAAACTTGCTAAATAATGTTGCTGTCAGCCTGTTAACATTAAGTTCAATGTTTCCATGATTGTTGTTAGTGATCCATGCATCCTATGAACTTGCTCGTGCCATGCTTAGCTTCATAAACATGTATTCTTGCTGTTGGTTGCCTTGCCATGCCATGTATTGCTCTTTGGTGAGTGGTTCAAGCTCACCAACATGCCTACCTATTGTTGTTCCTGCCATGTATGAATCTGTCATAACATTTGCCATGTTTACATGGGTGCCATCATATTTTCTGTGCCTTTTTGGCTCATGGTCGGTAAGGGACTTTTGTTCTATGAATTTAGTAGTATCATGCCATGCCTTTGTTAGCCATGTTAAGTTCCTGTAACATGTCATTTGATAGCTCTAAACATTGCAACCTGATGTTATTTCTGCAAAGTCTGAAATTGTTATTATTTGCAATCTTACCATGTCCTTTTGAGCATGTTCTAGTTGTTTCTGGAGATAGATCAGTGTTCATGTCTTTTTATGCTGTACCTGTACTTCATGCTCATGCCTTTTGTTCTTATGGTGGGGTGCTGTAGCTTGTTGTTTTGATGCTTGTAAGATGCCTAGTTGCTGTTATGGACAGATTGTTGCTATAACTTGTATAGTGTATGTGTTGAACCGTTGCTCCGTTTTGAGTGTGCTCTATATGAAACTTGCTTGGTTTTGCATGTAGTTTCATATTATCATGTTGCATCCTTGCTTTGAGGTGTTTTCTTGATGTTTGGATGCATTTTGCATCAATGCCATGCTTAACTTGTTTTTCTCATATCTTCTAGGCCGTAGCTCCGAATCTAATGAACTTTATATGTAACTTGACTAGAATCTCGTGTAGATCATCTTGGTGCATCTTAACTTGCTGTTTAACAACTTGAACATAAGGTTTATTCAGATCTGGACCAACTTTGAAACTTGCTTATGAGGACTTACCGGAATTGTTATATGTTGTTCCCGGCCTCATTTAAACTTGCTTTGATGTGTTGCTCTTGTTTGCATCATCTCTTGCCATGAGTAGCTTCATGTAGCTTTGTCATGCATCATGCTTGTTGTGCATCATGTCTTGTTCATGTGTGGTGTGTTTACTATGTTGTGTGCTTCTTCTCGATAGTTCCCGTTTCGTTGCGATCGTGAGGATTCGTTCGTCTACGTTTGGTTCGCCTTCGTGGCTTCATCTTCTTGATGGACTCGTTCTTCTTCCTAGCGGGATTTCAGGCAAGATGACCGCTACCCTGGATCTCACTACTATCATTGCTATGCTAATTGCTTCGTTCTATCGCTTTGTTGCGTTACCTATCACTTGCTCTTCAAGCCTCCCAAATTGCCATGAACCTCTAACCTTTGACACCCTTCCTAGCAAACCGTTGTTTGGCTATGTTACCGCTTTGCTCAGCCCCTCTTATAGCATTGCTAGTTGCAGGTGAAGTTGAAGATTGCTCCATGGTGGACAGGGTTATGTTGGGATATCACAATATCTCTTATTTTATTAATGCATCTATATACTTGGTAAAGGGTGGAAGGCTCGGCCTTATGCCTGGTGTTTTGTTCCACTCTTGCCTCCCTAGTTTCCGTCATACCGGTGTTATGTTCCCGGATTTTGCGTTCCTTACGCGGTCGGGTGATTTATGGGACCCCCTTGACAGTTCGCTTTGAATAAAACTCCTCCAGCAAGGCCCAACCTTGGTTTTACCATTTGCCTCGCCACCACCTATACCTTTCCCTTGGGTCGGCCAACCCGAGGGTCATCTTTATTTTAGCCCCCCCTGGGCTAGTGCTTCTCTAAGTGCTGGTCCGAACTGAGCTGCCTGCGGGGCCACCTCGAGGAAACTCGAGGTCTGGTTTTACTCGTAGCTAGTCTCATCCGGTGTTGCCCTGAGAACGAGATATGTGCAGCTCCTATCGGGATTGTCGGCGCATCAGGCGGCTTTGCTGGTCTTGTTTTACCATTGTCGAAATGTCTTGTAAACCGGGATTCCGAGACTGATCGGGTCTTCCTGGGAGAAGGTATATCCTTTGTTGATCGCGAGAGCTTATCATGGGCTAAGTTGGGACACCCCTGCAGGGTATTATCTTTCAAAAGCCGTGCCCGCGGTTATGTGGCAGATGGGAATTTGTTAATGTCCGGTTGTAGATAACTTGACACCAGATCTGATTTAAAATGCATCAACCGCGTGTGTAGCCGTGATGGTCTCTTCTCGGCGGAGTCCGAGAAGTGAACACGGTTTCTGTGTCATGATTGACGTACGTAGGAGTTCAGGATCACCTCTTGATCATTACTAGTTGACGACCGTTCGTTTTGCTCCTCTTCTCGCTCTCATTTGCGTATGTTAGCCACCATATTATGCTTAGTCGCTGCTGCAACCTCACCACTTTACCCCTTCCTTTCCCATTAAGCTTTGCTAGTTTTGATACCCATGGTAATGGGATTGCTGAGTCCTCGTGGCTCACAAATTAGTACAACAACAGTTACAGGTACAGGTTATGCGATGATCTTGACGCGAGAGTGATGCTTGCTTTTTTTGGAGTTCTTCTTCTGCTTCTTCTTCGATCAGGGGATAGGTTCCAGGTCGGCAGCCTGGGCTAGCAGGGTGGATGTTGTTTGAGTTTCTATTTGTGTTTCATCCGTAGTCGGTTGTTGATCTCTTGTAAGATGATGTTGTATTCGTGTGGCTTTGTATGCCTTATGTATGTATCCCTACCTATTATGTAATGTTGATGTAATGATATCCACCTTGCAAAAGTGTTTCAATATGCGGGTCTGTCCTTGGTGGGACCTTCGAGTTCCTTTTGGATAGGATCGCATATTGGGCGTGACACTTACGGCAACTACCTTTAGGTGAATGACACATGGGCCCAGGGGGTGGCTGGCCCATCTATCATACAGCTAAAGGCAGGTCCAGTAGAGGGCCGAGGAGTAGTACGAAATCCTACGCACCTACGCACGCTAACCAAGGGCAAGAGTGATCACTCGAATCGCAAGATCAGTTGACTAGTAGAAGCTAAGATAGACCCATGGAGGCGATGAGCGCGAGCATCAGCCGGCTGTGCCAGATGGTCCACGATGCCGGCCTGCGGCCCAGCAACGAGGAACGTCTCCAGGTAGTATAGCTTGAGGCCGGCAGGGCGAGGGGCCGCTTGGACGACAGCTTCGTCTCCTTGTTCGACAAGGTCCTCGTCGGTTTCCTCGACAAGTTCACCGTCGTCAAGAAGCTCACGGACGACTTTGACGTAAGCCTTCAGCCGACGCGCCTAGGCTCTGCCATGCCCGCCACCCTCAATAGCCACTATGGTGACAACCTCTTCGACGCACTGGTGGCCCTGCGACTGCCCGCCGTCGTACCGGAGAATGTCCACCTTGAGTTCGCGCTTGCCGCGCAGCGCCTGGCGCAGCAAGACACCATGGACATAATCACCCACGTCTACGCGCGTGCAAGAGGAGGACGATAGGACGCTGGCCTTCTTGGACCGTAGGGCAACCTTGGACGCACTGTTCAGAAGCACGTTGAGCTCTCCGCCAACGCTGCTGCTCCTCACACATCGGTTGGTGAACCAGTGCACTAGGGCGTGAGGATGTCGTTGATGGATTCGTATGTATTTTTATCTTTCCGTCAAATCCATGTAGTAGTATATGATACTACAGTAATTATCTTACCTTTCGCATCAACTTCATAATTTTCGTACGTACTCCATGCATGAACGGCGGCAGAACCAAACTTCTCATTACTCTAGGAAAAATCGTTATTTTCTATCTATCGATCGCGCCATGGAGCAGAACCAAATTTTACAAGTTACGAGTTCAAAAGGAAAAGCCTGCCGTGTTCGCATCGCACCCCCACACAGTTGGTCTGGCACGCCGCTCAAGCGGGAATGCGTGCGGTGTTGCATTTTCACTTACAAGTGGGACCATAGTTGAGCAAACCGACTATCGGCAAACCCCCACCCCGCCCACCGCGCGATGGCTGAGAAAACAGGAGGGAGAAGAGATGGCTGTAGCACGGACTCCAAGAAAATTGGTGTCGGATGGGACTCGTGTGGGTGGCGTGTGCCGTAGTGCTAGACGTGAATGCTAGTTATGGCCCATGCCACAACACTATATCGAGCCTATATCGAGGTACAGTATGTAGAACAAATTTCCTGCAGTCCGTGCTCAGCACTCCTCTATCTTTCTTCTCAGCCAGCCAGCGGACGCGCGGAGCCCATCGTCTGTTTGCTCACATGTGTCCTACATGTCAGTGAAAACGCAAGCGGACCCACTGAACCTGCACATCTTTCACCTCGATGTGCTGGTGATGAAAAACAAATCCAAGAAAGATCTTCGGTGGCCGCTTTTGGAGTTACTAAAGATTAGTAAGATTCTATTTATAGTTTAACCCAAGATGCACATCTCGTGGCTTCAACTTATCAACTACCACTCTATTTTCTTTCATGACACGACCTGGATGCTGGATGTCCCACGTGTCGGCAAAAGGAGGAAGAACCCCACCAAATCTTCGGTTGTGCTCTCGGATTAGACTAGTTGTGCTAACTTAAAAAATTTATTGTGTACTCCCTCCGTTCCAAAATACTTGACTTCCATTTGTCCAAAAATGGATGTGCCTATATACTAAAACATGTCTAGATACATATATATTTTGACAAACATGTATAGATACATGTGTAGAAGCCATGTATTGTGCAACGGAGGGAGTAGAATGGCCTTACAAGTGGGACCGCAGTTGAGGAAACCGACTATCGGCAAAGCCCCACCTCGCCCGCCACGCGATGGCTATGTTAGAGAAACGATGAGGTTGAAGAGATTGCTCTAGCACGGACTCCAAGAAATTTGGTGTCAGATGGAAGTCGTGTTGGTGGCGTGTGTCGTACTCCTGGACGTGAATGCTTGTTCTGGCCCATGCCACCCTACTACTCCTACTACTTACTAGTATATAGTACTACTAGTATCGAGGATTTGAGGTGCTGGTTACGTATGGCTACAGTAAAAATACCCACACGACGCGCGAAGCATGTGAAGCTAGTACAAATAGTGTACTACTATTATTGATGATTGGCCTCATCCAATAACCTATTGCAATGCACGTACAATTATGTATTCGGAAAATAATTTTTTGCCTCGTCGCACCACTCACTCACAGAAGCAACTCGAAAGCCATTCATAAATTTAGTAAGTTTATCACAGGCATATCATTTTATTACAAACAACAGGTCATCAACCCACATCGACAACGAGGATACATTATAAATACTAAAGTTTTCACCACACAACAAATAACAAGCAATGAAATGAACTTCAACTCAACCATTCCTCGGCGTTGGAAACGCTTGCTTTGAACCACAAGTGATTCTCTGGGATGGGCCATCCATTGTCGATCTGGAGACCAATGCAGGACTGATCATCCAGGCTGAAGCGGCCTACTATATCAGTACCAGGGTAGGGAACCACCCAAATGTCCGAGGTATAGACACAGTTGCTTCTCATAAATGGTAGTAACGTTGTGTCAACAGCAGTTGGATCGCCTTTCACCATCATTGGATAGTTTTGTCCAAGGAAGAGCGAATTTTCTCCAAGACTATCAATTCTGTACCAGGGAGAAGGAGTTGGCGCTAGCACACTAGTATCCATCCCGAATACCATGCAATAGGTGTTGGAATAGGTCCGGAGAGTGCGACCATGGGAGACTACACCTGCTTCCTTAGCAGTAACATCATCAGTGGGATGTATACACACGAGAAGAGGTGATCCATCGGAATTAGTTGCCAGGCGCCAAATAGTATATCGGTGCTGCTCGTCCTCATGCTCGTGATCATCACCATCATCATCTCCCCCTTGGTTATAAAATTCTTCCAGTATAGATGGTGGAATGTTCACTGGACCTTGGAAACACAAGAAGAAGGTTAATTAGTAAGGCTGGCCATAGTGGGGGTAACATAAGTAGTATCATGCACTTGGGACTCGCAAACATGCTTATGTGGCAGGCGATTAAGGAAGAGAGAGATGGTTATAGTAACATAGGTAGATACCGTAACATAATAAATGTGATGCTACTATGTGTCATGCATGGCAATAAATGAGACCACCTATGATACTAATCTAAGATACTATGCACTATAGAGGTAGTAACATAAACTAGTAACATATGCATGTTACTAGTCTAAGTTAGTCCCCACTATGACCAGCCTTGCTAACCCGCATGCATGTGGATGAAACAATTATAATTACGATGGAAGACAAATGTACCGAAACAATGAGGATGCCATGCAAAAACAGTGCCACGAGTGGTGGCAGCAAACACAAGGCCCTCATATTCAATTGCATCATAGTACTCATCCGTGTACAGAAACTGATTTTTGAGCAATATCCATCTAGTCAAACCACTGACGAAGGCAACAAGCTTGTCGAAGATAGCGACAACTTCATAGTTGTTGTAATTCCAAGAGCGGTTGCGGACTCAAGAAATTGCTATCTTCCATAGAAGACAGTCACCATGATTGTATTTGAACGTGCGTACAATACTGGTGTGCTCAACCTCTGGGCAGTCTGCTGAGATTTTTGGAAGTGGAACCCGGTCACGAGTGTACACATTCACAAGTTCCCACTCGCAGTTGGACCCAATGTAAACAACCCAATCTCCATTTGCGCCTGCCCAAGCCTTGCCCTCAAGAGATGGCATCTTAACATCATACATATCATTATCAAGCAGCATCAACTTGCACAGGGCGAGGCCTCCGTCGTGACGGCACCAGTCATCAGGGTCACGGCGAAGAAGATAGGGGAGATCAAACCACTCCTTGACTCTTGGGTTCCTTGTAATGATGTTATTAGTTGAGTCGAGAATGGGCTTGAACGAACCTGCCATGCTAGCTGAGGTGATGACGTCGCACCGATCAATGAGTTCCTCCACCACGTCATCTTTCAGATTGGGGCAAGAATAACGGGGTCGTTTCCGTCCTGTTCCCTCCATGGAGAAGATGATCGAACAATGGCAGAAGAAAGCGTGAAGGGCTGAACAAAAATGGAGGTGGGAGAGGAAGAGCGTGCGACAGCAGTTCCAAATCGAGAGGGAAAGGCGAAGAGTCGGTGGACGGTTGCCAGTTTGCCACGGTTCACGAAGGGGCGCCCCGGCCTACACGTCGGTTCGGAAATACTCCTACTACTCACCGTCGTCTCACTGATATGTGGAACGGGACCACATGTCAACGAGACATGGTGTGTAATTTCTCGTGCAAAATGCGATCTAGCCGCATTGGCCCAAGGTGCCGCATTAGTTATCGGCCTTTATTTTTTTAATGGCGCGTCGTTCAGTTTTGAAGCACGACTAACTAGTACTATACGCAGAGAAAATATAAACTACTCTACCACTACTCCACCTCCAGTACTAGTAGTATAAATAAGATATATAGGCTAGAGCTTCAGCGCTTTCTTGCCAAGGGCTGCCCACTTGCTTCTCACACTACCACCCTCTCTCCAGATTTAAAAAAGACGGCCCCTCTCTCCCTCCTCACCGGTGGTCACAGATCCGCCGGGGAAGAAAAGGACGTGCATCGTTGACGCACTCGTCATCGGCGAGCGAGGTCACACACTGACGACAAGGCCGTCCTCTCAGACCTAGCGCCCGCGCGAGATCGCTGTCGTAGTGTGTGCGGAGGACGACGACCACGAGCGAAGCCACTTCCCGCCGACCCTCAGGTATGCTACCTCTTTTCGAACCATACCCTTGTTCTATTGCCCCATCTGGCACGTTGTTGCATGTGGATCTTTTTCCACTCCACCATCTTCCCAATTTGCTATCCTCTGCTCTCCTGGCCACGCAGACGAAAACCATAATTTGCACTATTAAAGGAAACCCTACTTCATGCAGACTAATGCATGTCTAGGTTGAATAAGGAAAGGAAGGGAGACTATACTGTCCAAGAGAGTAGGCATCGAACCCGCATCTAGGTTGAAAAGAGGAAAATCAGTAGCTAAGGAACGAGTCTCGTGTCTCTTGGTTGAAGAAGGGTAGAAAGGCATGACAACGCAATAGAGAATGACCAGGTCGATCGGTTTGTTGTCCTCACATAGGAAAAAGGTGGCTAAAGAGAACAAAAATGGGACGTAATCCACATATGCTGCCTGGATATTTGTTGCTCTGGGAAACCATACCTCCCTCACCACTCTGTGTCCATGGAGGTACATCGTACTAGTGCGCCCACTGTCCGAATAGGCCTCCCATGCTCTTATTGCCAGTTTTTTTGCTGTTAGTATAACGCAGCAGTCAAGTCAAGCAATGCTACTGCTAAAGTGATGCCACATTTAACTAATGCAGCTCTCAGTCTAATGCCACAGATAAATTTAACCAGTGCCATTTAATGTCACTGGATCATTTCAGGGTTAGCTGTTGATTATGGATGTATTAAAGATTTTTCAGCTAAGGCATTCTAATGCTGTTGCACAGCCAGTATGCTAACGATGAAACTTGTTACTACCTTCAGATTTTTGCACTGTTAATGCTTATAGATTACATACCTCACTTTCATGAGATAAGTTAATTTTTTTGTGTAGTGTCACCAAAATGCCAAGGCGCTGATGTCATTTTATTTTGATTAAACTGCACAGAAAATTATGAAGACAAGAGGAAAGGTCAAGAGTGGGCACCTCCTCCAACGGTTGTTCTCTTGATTATCAAGAGGAAAGATCAAGTTTCTATGCTTGATCGATTATCAAGATTGGGATAGCAATTTTTAAGGTCCCCCGAGTTCGAAATGATATTTACCTTGGAGGTACATGGTTTGCAATTTTTTTGTACTGACATTAGTTAATAATGCTAGTTACCTTCAGACTTTTGTATTTGGTTTAATGCTCATGCACAGCTAGTATACCAATGCTGAAACTTGTTACCTTTACATTTTGTATTGTTAATTCTTATAAAAACTTTCCAGTGCTAGAGTTTATTGAAATCTGTTCAGTAAAACCATTGTACTGTACCCTGTAATAAACTAACTACTCTACTATTGCACTAGCCACTGGATTAGTGTATATTTGTAGTATTTGAATGGTGTTGCATTAGCGTATGGACATAAATAAAGTGTGGCAAGCTTTCCCAGATATGTGCTCAAGAAAACTACTACCTTTTTTTCTAAATACTAGACGTTTGGGTACTTTAAATTGAACCGCGAAAATGTCTTATATTAAGGAACAGAGGGTGTAGAGTTCACTCAAATTAGGTAAATCTAGTCACACCTTTGTTAAAATTAATGTTCATTATGTTATCGGAGGAGGTCTGTATGTTTGTCTCTAATGCCTGTCTACTACATACCCGACATCATGATGTAATGTTAAGTCATTTCCTTTTGTACAGTGTAACTAAATTGTCAAGGCGGTGATGGCATTTTATTTTAGTAGAACTGCACAAAAATTGCTTAAAAGAAGAGGAAAGGTCAGGAATGGCTCAGTTTTTCAGAAAAAACTATATATGCCTTCCTGACATCAGCCGCTGTTGCTTTATTTATTCCTTCAAACAGGTGGTTAGAAACAGTCTTGCTACCTTTTCCCATTAAGAAATTGGAATGCTTATATTTGTGAGTCTATGCTTCAACTAGTGCCACTTTTATAGTAATCACACTTTCAATTCTATGCAAACAGGGATGCTCGATTTTAGTGGAGCTGCACAAAAAGTCCAACTGGTTCAACATTAGGAGCATGTTTTTTTCCAAACCTTTATATCCAATTGGTGGCACTATGAGATGTTCATTATGAAGGTACATGGTTTGCTACTATCTTGCTACTCTTTTTGTACTTTCATTTGGTAGTAATACTAGTGGTTTGCATGTGAATTTATTGGCAGGGTGGACCTACATTGGAGGTGCAGGACAGGATTCAATGATTGGATGCTCAATTTCGGTTGTATCGATTTCACCTCTTCCATCACTGCGAACATGGTGTGGTATATGTTTACTAGCTGCTTGATATTTGTGCAGACAGAGATGTCTGCCCGTTGCTATTTGGCAAACAAACAAAGTGTCCGCAATTTTGGTTGAACTGCACAAGAGAATAGTACACTGCATGCAGTGCCATTTGAAAATAGACACAAAGATTGGATAGTTACTTCATGGACTGCAGAAAAGTAGTACTGTACTATTTACTGGCCAACACTTGGTGCTTCATTGCTTTGGTCTAATTATACAATGGGCATCATTTTCCCTAAGTTAAAGTTTGTATTCCGAAAATAGTCTCGCGGTGTGATCGAGAGAAGACCAAATAATATTGCAGTGGATGTTCCTCCATCATGTGTGGTTCATTCTCATGGTTCCAGCTGTTGGTGAAACCGCTTATGTTTGCAAGAGGAATTGTAGACTTCACAAACAAATTTGTCTTTCAGTCTTACTGAATGTTGGCCAAGAGAAGCATCCATGTTAGTAGGAAGAACAGATGTTTTTTCTAGATCTTTGCTTTTGGAGCTACATATTTGTATATGATCTGTGAATCATTGAGATGCATTAACATGTTGAACTTATGTATGGGAATCGTACTAGTTAGTTTTAGTTGCAACGCAAGATCCGAAGTGGCTGATCTTTGCTTTTGGAGCTACATATTTGTATATGATCTGTGAATCATTGAGATGCATTAACAATTACTTATTTCTGTTCGCTCAGTGTTTACAAGTTATTGATCGATCACTAGCTAGCCTACAAATGCGCACCTGGCAGATTTATTTGCGACGCAAGATGCGAAGTGGCAGTTTTTTGAATAAAAATGCCTACCTCTGAAGAAACTGACAAGCTACACTATCGATCCTACACGGATAAAAATGCCTACCTCTGAAGAAATTGACAAGCTACACTATCGATCCTACATGGATAAATAGCGTATCACGCACGTACTACCTCCTTTCCGGTTTGCAGGGCTCAATTCAAGAAACGACCTACTCGATCCTACACGAATAAATAGCGGATCACGCACGTACTAGTACCTCCTTTCCGGTTTGCAAGGCTTAATTCAAACCTCTCACCAGCCAAGGTACTCCCTCCGTCCGGGTTTATTAGTCCCGTGAGCAAAGCAGCAAGACCAAGGCATGGCAATAATTAACGACATGCAGAAGTTTAAGCCTAATTAATTCCAGCGATTTAAGTGGCTGCATGCATGCCCTCGGCTGCGACTCGTTGCATGCTGCTTCGTGTACTGCCTGCGAGCGATTCTGAGTGCCTGCATGCAGCCGCCCATAATTAAGGCAGCTAACTGATGCGAAAAAAGATGCGACAAGGAGGGAGATGATTTGAGTGCACTCGTTTGACCGCCATGTCGGCGTGCGACCCAGACGAGACGGGAAGGCACAGTCATAATTTCAGTTTCCCTAGTTTTCCACGGCAAGCTGGCGCGCTAAGCCATTATGCATTGAATTCCGATGACCATCGCGCTACCTTCCCCCCATAAGTATTGTTTCCCGGCATTCTCCAGCGCCACCGTGACCCAACTCGCCATATCCTCATAAGCCCCCACCAGCCCGACGTCGCTCGCCACGTCCGCCATGCCCCCGCCCGTCCGAGGCGGTCACCGCTAGAACTAGTGTTCGGTTTTTCACCGGAAGGCAGACGGAGGTAGGAGGCATTCTATCTGTCTTTAGATGGCAATGCGCAGATCGAGGAGTTGTTGGAGTGCGACCGCATGGCGGAGGAGCAGGAGTTGTTGGAGCGCGACCGCCTGGCGGAGGAGCAGCGTAACACCGATCTGTGCTGCCAGCGGGACATGGAGCAGCAGCGCACCGACGCTCTGAGTCGCGAGCAGAGCGCCCACAACTGGGCCGACTACGTGGAGGCCGGCGCCCGGCAAATAGCCCTAGAGGCTGTCGGGCACGCACACGTTCGCGACGCCGATTTTTACTACCAGCTCGTCAAGTGGGTTTCCCGCTTGGAAGCTGAAGCTTCGGTGGACCACGCCGGCATGGAAAGGGCCAACGCGTGCAAGCAACGCGCCCTATCGCACCTCTGGCAAGTCTGAGGCGAGGCGCAGGACACCGGTGCCGGCGTTTAGCGTGTACCGCCGGCATCGTCTAGTTAGCTAAGAGTAAGTTAGTACTTACTTAGTGGGAGAAGATAGTTAACTTGGCTATGATGGTTTTCAACGTGGAAGTTCAGTACTCTATATGTGGATCAGACATGTTACTTTGCTTTGAATGTTGAACTTTCCGTTTGAACGTATGGAATGGGCTGTTATTTTTTTAAATGGGTTGTATTTGTCCTCCACGGGTTTAGAGGCTGACTTGTGGGCCTAGCAAGTTGACACGTACACAATCAGGAGATGATTGTACATGGAGAGGATGACACCAGGGACCCGCCAAGGTCATGGCAGTACGCAAGCAAGTGCCTCCTTATTTTAAGCCAATAAAAAAATGGCTCCTTTTAGTGGATATCTGACATCTGGGTCCCATGCCATTGACAATGTAGTCAGTAAACGAGAGAATTGCACAACGAACGGCTGACACCAGGGACCCAGCAGCTCGCCCAGTTTTTTTTGTTTTGGGTTAATTTGATAAATGCCTCCGCGAAATGCCACTGCAATTTCCAAACTTTCAAAAATGCCATTTCATGCCATTTCTAGTGCATTTTTTAAAGTTTGCAAACAGCAGTGGCGTTTTTCAAAGTTTGCAAACTGCAGTGGCGTTTTTCAAAGTTTGCAAAAATTGCAGTGGCATTTTTCAAAGTTTCGAAATTGCAGTGGCATTTTTATGAATCGCCATAATTGGAGTGGCATTTATCTAATATGTTTTTGAGACGGAAGCAGGGTGTCAACTGGGTTGTGCGGGACACTCTGGCCTGTCTAGACAGCCTTTTCTTTTATGTTTACCACAGACCAGCCCAGTAGTTTTTTTCTTTTTGAAAATGGCTAGCCCAGTTTTTTTGTGATTTACCAAGTAAGTCACTTTATCAGGCCTGTTGGGCTAGACGAGGAGAGCTTCATTCGGCTGGCCGAGAAAATGACCTATCAGCAGTAATGAGAAATGGGCTGTACATTTTTAAAACACATCAAACCGGCAATTAGTTTCAAATATCTTTTTTTCATTTCAAGATTTTAAATTGCATTGATTTTTATGAGTGCACAATTTATTGGATTTTATATTGATATACATTTATTTTTAAAATCAGTCTGAATGTGACTCAAAATTTCGGGATTAAAAACAGTTCAGACCGCACCGACATATGCAAAATTTCATATAATTTTTTAACCGTGGCCACAATATGGGTTGTAATGCTAAGAAAAAGAATACGGGCTCCAAAAAACCCGTAAGAATTAGCAAATGGGCTGTAAACTATTTGAAATAATGGCAGATGGGTTGTATGCTGTTTTCCATAGATTAGAGGCTTTCCACAGATGGCATGTATACTGTTGGATGTCCATCCAACGGCCGTCGTGCTTCTTCAATCTCTGCTCTTCCTGCTCCAGCCGCTCAAACAAGCACCGGCGGGACTGCCTGCTCCCTCCTCCCCGCGTCCAGTTGTCCTGCCGCGCAGGCCTCACCGCCCCACCGTACTCCCATCGCTGGCCTAGCTATCCCTCTACTCACTCTCAGTCCCACACATGTTGTTATTCTCCGGCGACGGCAGACGAACCAGTAAACCCTCGTACTCCTCCGCGTGGGAAATAACTGCCGAGTATTCCCTGGCTCCGTGTCATTCCCTTCCTAGGCTTCACCGTCATCCACTGCTCTGGTGCTCTCGGCGCGGCCTGGTTAACATGGTCAATGAACGACATCCATCGGAAGTGGACTGTACGTGGAGAGGCTGAGAGCTGGGTCCACGGCCGCACGCAAGGAAATGCCACCTTATTACGCGCAAAATAATGATTCCTCCACCTGACATCTGGGATCCACTGAAAGGGCCTCTGTATTTCGTGAAAAAAACATTACCACCGCTAACAGCTCGGACCCACCAGCTATATCTTCGCACGCAAGGAAGTGCCTCCTTATTACGCCCAAAAAAATAATACTCCCCCTGCTAGCTGGGACCCAGTATAGTGGGCCTACTAAGTTGACGGGGACGAAGGGCTTTGTCAACTTAGTCAATATGCACGATTCTAGCTTGACTGACGTACGATGTCCATCCAACAGTCGTAGTGCTTCTTCAACCTCTGGTCTTCTTGCTCCAGCCGCCCAAAGCAGCGCCAGTCGTGCCGCCTGCTCCTGCCTCCCGTGGCCGGCTGTGCTGCCGCGGAGGCCTCACCTTCCCCATACTACTCCCACCACTGGCCAGGCCATCCCTCCACTCCACTCAGGCCACTAGTATTTCGCAAAAAAAATGTTTGCCCCTGACTACTGGGACCTATCCGACGGGCCACCGTATTTTGCGGAAAAAATGTTCCCCCTGCTGTCAGCTCGGACCCACCGGAAGTGCCTCCTTATTACGCACAAAAAAAGAATACCCCCCAGCTAGCTGGGACCCACCTTGGTGGGAGGCTGACTTGTGGGCCTACTAAGTTGACGGGGACGGAGGGCTTTTTCAACTTAGTCAATATAAATGATTCTAGCTCCAGTGACCGTATGATGTCCATCCAACGGCCGTAGTGCTTCTTCAACCTCTGGTCTTCTTGCTCCAGCGGCCCAAAGCAGCGCCGGTCGTGCTGCATGCTCCTGCCTCCCGTGGCCGGATGTGCTCCCGCGGAGGCCTCACCGCCCCCTACTATTCTCACCGCTGGCCAGGCCCTGTGGCGACGGCAGCCTCACACCGCAGCCGAACCAGTGAACCCTCGTACTCCTCTCGGCGCGGGCTTCCACTGCCGCATCTTCCCCAGCTCCCCGTCGTCCCCTTCCTAGGCCTCGCCATCGTCCACCGCCCTGGTGCTCTCGGCACGGCATGGTCAACATGGTCAAGGAACAGCTTCCATCAGACGTGGACTGTACGTGGAGAGGCTGACAGCTGGGTCCACGGCTGCAGCAAGGAAGTGCCTCCTTATTACGTGCAAAATAATTATTCCTCCACCTGACAGCGGGGACCCACCGGACGGGCCACCATATTTCTCGAAGAAAATGTTTCCCCCCTAACTGCTGGGAACCACCAGCTACATCTTCGCACGCAAGGAAGTGCATTCGGGCAAAAAAACAAAACGATTCGCCCCCCTGACCGCTGGGACCCACCAGCGACACCTTCGCACGCAAGGAAGTGCGTTCGGGCAAAAAAAAGATCCGCCCCCCTGACTGCTGGGACCCACCAGCTACATCTTCGCATGCAAGGAAGTGCGTCCGGGCAAAAAAAAGACCAAAACGATTCGCCCCCCTGACTGCTGGGACCCACCAGCTACATCTTCGCACGCAAGGAAGTGCCTGACAGTCGGGACCCACCTGGTCGAAGCGTACGTAGCATTGTCATTCTGGTCGCGAACGTGTACGTACATATATACTGGTGGATGTAGAGGCGTGCACGTGTCATAGTAGAGGCGCGCATGTAGCATGTACATGTACGTACAGCGGCGAGGGTGCAAGAAAGAAAATACGGCCATGTACGTACATACGGGCAGGGTCTCTAACACCTATCGCGCATACGTACATGGCTGGGTCGGAATGGAGAAACAGCGTCGTCATCGTGTTCATGGGGAGCCAACGGAATGCGTCGTGTTCATCGGGAGGCAACGGAACGCGTGGGAGCCAACCGGCTGGGTCGGAACGGAATGCGTGGTCATGTTCATCGGGAGGGCTTGGACGGAACAGGCGATGGAAACGAGGCCTGGCGTACCGCACAACGGGGGAAACGGACCTCCTACGGTCAAAACGGGGGTCCTATTGATCGGGAGGGATGTGGCGTACCGCAAAACGGAGGAAACGGACCTCCTACGGTCAAAACGGGGGTCCTGTTGATCGGGAGGGGTGTGGTGTACCGCAAAACGGACCAAACATACCTCCTATGGTCGAAACGGGGGTCCTTGTTGATCGGGAGGGGTGTGGCTTACCGCAAAACGGATGAAACGGACTTGTGTTGGAGCGCTACGGTTGAACGGGGGGAGGGGTGTGGCGTACCGCAAAATAGGACTCCACGGGATACTGTTCATCTCCACCGTCGACCTCCTCCAGCCTCCACGGGCTACCGTCGACCTCCTCCAGCCTCCACGGGCTCCTGTTCATCCAGCCTCCACCGTGCGCTACTCCACCAGCTACTGTTCAACCACCCCTCCACGGGCACCCCTCCATCGTCTACTATTCATCCAGCCCTCCACACCACGGGGTCCTGTTCAACCACCCCTCCACGGCCACCCCTCC
>NC_041381.1:126667465-126698477 GCF_002162155.2 Triticum dicoccoides | reverse complement strand
GCGAAGGAATCGCTCCATCGGGTTCAGTTAACAGCCATCGATCAATCCTTCGGGTTCAGTAACGCGTAGCCTGCAGTGCAATCGCTCGGGTTCAGTTAGAGCCCAACGCCTCGCTCGGCTTCAGTTAGAGCCAACGCCTCGCACACATGCACGTACGTACAAGAGAAACGCGCATCGCTTCGCCCTCGACCTCCCACCGTAACCGGCAACTCCCCGAAATTTTCCTCCCCCTCGCTTCTACCATGGTTTTTTCTGTCATGGACGGCCCAAAGAATGTCATGCAGCTGCGTCTCCGACCCGCCCAAGACGAAAAACCCATTTTCTGTCATGATTTTTTGTCATAGAAGTAGGAGCCCACCACATCTATGATGATACCGGGTTTTGTCACAATTATCGTCATAGAAGTGTCATATGTATGACAGAAAAAAATTTCGTTCGGCCCAAAATGTCACGGATGTGTCTTTTTTTTGTAGTGAACAATCATAATCATAGGCTAGCTTCTAGGGTTTAGCCTCTACGATCTTGTGGTAGATCAACTCTTGTAATACTCATATCATCAAGAGCAATCAAGCAGGAAGTAGGGTATTACCTCCATCGAGAGGGCCCGAACCTGGGTAAATATCGTGTCCTGCCTCCTGTTACCATTAGCCTTAGACGCGCAGTTCGGGAACCCCTACCCGAGATCCGCCGGTTTTGACATCGACAGGCGCCACACCTTGGCCTGCCTCCTCTCTTCCACCACTTGGCCCATGAGGCCCAATAACCCCCCCCCCCCGGGGGGGGGGGGTTGTTCCGGTAACCCCCCGATACTCCGATTTTACCCGAAACTTCTCCGAAACACTTCCGGTGTCCGAATATGGCCATCCAATATATCAATCCTTATGTATTGACCATTTCGAGACTCCTCTTCATGTCCGTTATCTCATCTGGGACTCCGAACAACCTTCGGTACGTCAAATCACATAAACTGATAACACCAATCGTCATCGAACGTTAAGCATGCGGACCCTACGGGTTCGAGAACTATATATATATGACCGAGACACATTTCTGATCAATAATCAATGGCGGAACCTGGATGCTCATATTGGTTCCTACATATTCTACGAAGATATTTATCGGTGAAACCGCATAACAACATACATTGTTCCATTTGTCATCGGTATGTTACTTGCCCGAGATTTGATCGTCAGTATCGTCATACCTAGTTCAATCTCATTACCGGTAAATCTCTTTACTCGTTCCATAATACTTCATCCCGTAACTAACTCATTATTCACAATGCTTGCAAGGCTTACAGTGATGATTATTAGCAAGAGGGCCCAGAGATACCTCTCTGAAACACGGAGTGACAAATCATAATGTCGATCTATGCCAACCCAACAAACACCTTCAGAGACACCTGTAGAGCACCTTTGTAATCACTCAATTACGTTGTGATGTTTGGTAGCACACAAAGTGTTGCTCCCGTATTCGGGGGTTTCATAATCTCATAGTCTGAGGAACATGTATAAGTCGTGAAGAGAGTAGTAGCAATGAAACTATAACGATCATAATGTAAGCTAACGGATGGGTCATGTCCATCACATCATTCTCCTAATGATGTGATCCCATTCATAAAATGACAACACATGTCTATGGTGAGGAAACATAACCATCTTTGATTAATGAGCTAGTCAAGTAGAGGCATACTAGGGACAATATGTTTTGTCTATGTATTCACACATGTACTAAGTTTCCGGTTAATACAATTCTAGTATGAATAGTAACCATTTATCATGAAACAAGGAAATAAATAATAACTTTATTATTGCCTCTAGGGCATATTTCCTTCAATCACATCATATTGCCATGTCAGGATCATGCATCATATTTGTTGCATTGCATTTATTGTGTTCTCCTTGTTTGCCGGTGGTTGTCCCCCTCGGTAGACATATGTTTCGATGATGAGTTCGATGACACGATGAAGAGATATATCATCTTCAGAAGTGATAGGCAAGCAAAACCCGCTTTGATCATTCCGATACAATCCCACCGTCTCGCTCCTGCTCTCTTTTACTGCATTAGTACAAGAACTATTCAATTGTTACATGCTGCAGTAGATGAACCCCTTTCCTCTGCATGACCTGTCTTTGCCACAGTAAATAGTTGAAACCCACTAGCATGAGTAGGAGTGGTTTGAGCCATGGTGTGCCTACTCATTCATGCTTGTTTGTCATGCCTGCTATTGCTTAAAGTTGTGTCAGGTCTGATTCATCGGGGATGAATTGGAATGTTGTGAACATGTCCTACTATTGAGAGCTAAGTGTGTGAACATGATACGTCTCCAACGTATCTATAATTTATGAAGCATTCATGCTATATTACTATGTGTTTTGAATGATTATGGGCTTTATTATACACTTATATATTATTTTTGGGACTAACCTATTAACCGGAGGCCCAGCCCAGATTTCTTGTTTTATGCCTATTTCAGTATTTCGAGGAAAAGGGATATCAGACGGAGTCCAAACGGAACGAAATCAACTGAAGAAGTTATTTTTGGAAGGAAACCCACATGATGGACTTGGACCCCATGTCAGAAGATACGGGAGGTGCTCACGAGGGTGGGGGGCGCGCCCACCCCCCCTGGGCGTGCCCCCCTGCCTCGTGGGGCCCCCGTAGCTCCACCGATGTTCTCCTTTCACCCATATATACCGTCGTACCCTAAAACTTCTAGAACAGAAAATAGATCGGGAGTTCCGTCGCCGCAAGCCTCTGTAGCCACCAAAAACCAATCGGGACGCCGTTCCGGCACCCTGCCGGAGGGGGATCCCATCACCGGAGGCCATCTTCATCATCCCAGCGCTATCCATGACGAGGAAGGAGTAGTTCACCCTCGGGGCTGAGGGTATGTACCAGTACCTATGTGTTTGATCTCTCTCTCTCGTGTTCTCTCTCGTGTTCCTCTATGGCACGATCTTGATGTATCCCGAGCTTTGCTATTGTAGTTGGATCTTACGATGTTTCTCCCCCTCTACTCTCTTGTGATGAATTGAGTTTCCCCTTTTGAAGTTATCTTATCAGATTGAGTCTTTTATGAACACTTGATGTATGTCTTGCGTGGGATAACCGTGGTGACAATGGGTTATTCTATTGATCCACTTGATGTATGTTTTGGTGATCAACTTGCGGGTTTCGTGACACTTGGGAACCTATGCATAAGGGTTGGCACACGTTCTTGACTCTCCGGTAGTAGCTTTGGGCCACTCTTCGAAGTACTTTTATGTTGGTTGGATGAATCTGAGATTGTGTGATGCATATCGTATAATCATGCCCACGGATACTTGAGGTGACAATGGAGTATCTAGGTGACATTAGGGTTTTGGTTGATTTGTATCTTAAGGTGTTATTCCAGTACGAACTCTTTTATAGATCGATCCGAAAGAATAGCTTTGTGGTGGTTTCGTACCCGACCATAATCTCTACGTTTGTTCTCCGCTATTAGTGTCTTTGGAGTGACTCTTTGTTGCATGTTGAAGGCTTGTTATATGATCTATCTATGTTATTATTGTTGAGAGAACTTACACTAGTGAAAGTATGAACCCTAGGCCTTGTTTCCTATCATTGCAATACCGTTTACGCTCACTTTTACCGCTTGTTACCTTGCTGTTTTATTATTTCAGATTACAAAAACCTATATCTACTATCTATTTTGCACTTGTATCACCATCTCTTCGCCGAACTAGTGCACCTATACAATTTACCATTGTATTGGGTGTGTTGGGGACACAAGAGACTTTTTGTTATTTGGTTGCAGGGTTGTTTGAGAGAGACCATCTTCATCCTACGCCTCCTACGGATTGATAAACCTTAGGTCATCCACTTGAGGGAAATTTGCGACTATCCTACAAACCTGTGCACTTGAAGGTCCAACAACGTCTACAAGAAGAAGGTTGTGTAGTAGACATCAAGCTCTTTTCTGGCGCCATTGCCAGGGAGGCTAGGTAAGTGAAGGTATATCTTTAGATCTTGCAATCGAATCTTTTTGTTTCTTGTTTTAGCACTAGTCTAGTTTATAAAAGAAAATTACAAAAAAATGGAGTTAAGCTTGTCTCATACGCTTCATCTTTTTAATATCTTTCATGAGTATGATGGAAAGGATAATTGTGCTCAAGTGCTAGAGGAAGAAATCTATAGAATGTTTGGTACTAAATCTTTGAATGATGAGCATGATTGCAATGTTGTTAGTATGAATTCCTTGAATATCCATGATGCTAATGATATGCAAAGCCACAAGCTTGGGGAAGCTATGTTTGATGAATATGATATATTTTGTCCCCCAAGCTTTGATGAGCAAATTTACTATGATGAAAGCATGCCTCCTATCTATGATGATTGTTGTGATGATACGTATGCTATAAAGAAGAAGTTTGCTTATGTTGAGAGTAGTAAATTTTCTATGCTTGTAGATCATGAAAAGAATGCTTTAGGTGCTGGTTATATTGTTGAATTCATTCATGATGCTACTGAAAATTATTATGAGGGAGGAACATATGCTTGTAGGCATTGCAATAATATCAAGTTTCCTCTCTATGTGCTTAACTTCTTAAATCTATGCTTGTGTTACCTTCCTATGCTAGTTGATTATTGTTCTCATAAGTTGTTTGCTCACAAAATCCCAATGCATAGGAAGTGGGTTAGACTTAAATGTGCTAGTCATATTCTTCATGATGCTCTCTTTATGTTTCCATTCTTATCTTTTATGTGAGCATCATTGAAATCATAATGCCTAGCTAGGGGCGTTAAACGTTAGCGCTTGTTGGGAGGCAACCCAATTTTAATTCTAGTTTATTTCTTTTTGGTTCTTTTTAGGAATAAATAATACATCTAGCCTCTGGTTAGATGTGGTTTTATGTTTTAATTAGTGTTTGTGCCAAGTAGAACCTTTGGGAAGACTTGGGTGAAATCTTTATGATCATGCTGTAAAAAACAGAAACTTTAGCGCTCACGAGATTAGCTTAAACTTTTTACTGGAAAGTGATATTTAGTTGATTCTTTTTGAATATGATTACTAGACAAATTCCACAGGCCCACCAATTTATTTTAGCATTTTTGGAGTTCCAGAAGTATACGTTTGATACAGATTACTACAGAATGTTCTGCTTTTGACAGATTCTGTTTTCATTGTGTTGCTTGCTTATTTTGATGAATATATGGCTAGTAAAATAGTTTATAAACCATAGAGAAGTTGGAATACAGTAGGTTTAACATCAATATAAATAAAGAATGAGTTCATTACAGTACCTTGAAGTGGTGTTTTGTTTTCTTTCGCTAACGGAGCTCACGAGTTTTCTGTTAAGTTTTGTGGTGTGAAGTTTTCAAGTTTTGGGTAAAGATTCGATGGACTATGGAATCAGGAGTGGCAAGAGCCTAAGCTTGGGGATTCCCAAGGCACCCCAAGGTAATATTCAAGGATAATCAAGAGCCTAAGCTTGGGGATGCCCCGGGTGGCATCCCCTCTTTCGTCTTCGTTCATCGGTAACTTTACTTGGAGCTATATTTTTATTCGCCACATGATATGTGTTTTGCTTGGAGCATCAATTTCTTTCGTTAGTTTTTGCTTTCTGTTAGTCAGAATTGTGTTTTGACTCTTTAGTTTCAATAAAAAAGTCAAGGATAGCCTTTGCCATGCTTATTTTGCTAGTTTGCATGTTGCTGTTTGAAAACAGAAAGTTTACCGCTGTTGCAAAAATTCCCTAGAAAAGTCAGGGCATGGTATAACGTTGAATCTTTTTGCATATTGAGATCTGATAAATTTATTACAGTGGTAATTTTAGTTCATAATTTTTGGAGTCAGGGAAGTATTGATACTCTTGCATTCTTTAGAGATTGTACTGTTTTGGCAGATTGCTGTTATGGTTGCATTGTTTGCACATGTTTGCTTGTTTAATTATTCTATTTGAGGATAGGAGTGTTAAATATACAGAGGAGTTTAGTATGCAATGTTGAATAATAATTTAAGTGATTTTCTACAGTATAATATGATAAGGTTTTGCATTGGTTTATACTAACCTATCTCACGAGTTCTTGTTGAGTTTGTTGTGAATGAAGCTTTTGATAAAAAGAGAAACCATGATATGGGAGGAATTAAGGAGACACAAAAGCTCAAGCTTGGGGATGCCCAAGGCACCCCAAGATATTATTTCAAGAAGTCTCAAGCATCTAAGCTTGGGGATGCCCCCGTTGGCATCCCACCTTTCTTCTTCAACAACTATCGGTTAGTATCGGTTGAACCTAAGTTTTTGCTACTTCACATGATGTGTGCTATCCTTGAAATGTAATTTTATTTTGTTTTGCTTGCTGCTTGAATACAATACCAAGATCTGAAATTCTTAAATGAGAGAGAGTCTTCACATAGTTGCATAATTATTTAGCTACTCATTGATCTTCACTTATATCTTTTTGGAGTAGCTTTTCATTTACTCGTGTGCTTCACTTATATCCTATGAGTAAATGGTTGAATAAGTTGAATGTCACAAATCTGAAATTATATATGTTTCATTTGCTTATCCCATGGGGAGTAATGACTTCACATCTAAGAAGTAGAGGTTGTAAATTTATTGACAGTTAGCAAGCATTGTATTAGTCATTTGAACAATTCATGAAAGAATATTGAAGGAAGAGAGATTTCACATATAAATATATTATCATAGACATCTTTCATAATTGGGAGAACTCATTAAGTATGACATGCTAAAGAGTTGATGTTGGACAAGGAAGACAACGTAATGGGTTATGTTTTCTCGCATCTCAGTTAAAGTATATTGTCATGGATCATTCAAACATGTTGAGCTTGCCTTTCCCCCTCATGCTAGCCAAAATTCATAGCACCAAGTAGAGATACTACTTGTGCTTCCAAATATCTTTAAACCCAGTTTTGCCATGAGTGTCCACCATACCTACCTATATGCGGTATTTACCTGCCGTTCCAAGTAAATTTGCATGTGCCAAACTCTAAACCTTCAAATTATAATCTGTTTTGTATGCCCGAATTGCTCATGTAGCAACTAGGGGCTGTCCGTGTCTTCCATGCTAGGTGGGTTATTCTCAAGAGGAGTGGACTCCGCTCCTCATTCACGAGAAAGTGGCGGTAACCGGGATGCCCAGTCCCATGATCCAAAAAGATCAACGCAAATCAAAATAATTAAACAAAACTCCCCCAGGATTGTTGTTAGTTGGAGGCACTCGTTGTTTCGAGCAAGCCATGGATTGATGCTTGTTGGTGGTTGGGGAGTATAAATTTTTACCATTCTGTTTGGGAACCGACTATAATGTATGTAGTATGGAAGATATTGGGAACTCTTGGTTGTTATGTTGACAATGAGATCATACCTCTCAAAATTATTTATCTCTATTTCAAAAATTGAGCTTTGGCAACTATGCAAATCCCTGCTTCCCTCTGCGAAGGGCCTATCTTTTACTTTATGCAAGAGTCAAGGTGATCTTCACCTTTCCCTTTTTCATTTTATCCTTTGGCAAGCACTTCATGGTGGGGTGATCCTGATATATATATCCAATTGGATGTACGTTAGCATGAACTATTATTGTTGACATCACCCAAAGGTGAATAAGTTTGGAGGCAACATTATAAGCCCCAATCTTTCTCTGTGTCTGATTAAAACTTCATAACCACAAGTATTGCGTGAGTGTTAGAAATTGTAGAAGACTATATGATAGTTGAGTATGTGGAGTTTGCTATTCCTGAAAATAAGATGAATTGCAATTGTTTTGATGACTAAGAATGAAGTTTGCTAGTTTTCAAGAATGTTTATGGTCTATGCCTTGATATGTGAATTGCTTGTCACTTTATCGTGAGAAGTTTTATGAGATGAACTACTGTTATGACATATAATCATGCTAGAAAAGGTGATTTAAATTATCATTGATCAAACTTGTGCACCTCTAGCATTCAAACTTCATCAATTCTTTCTTTATCATTTACCTACTCGAGGACGAGTAGGAATTAAGCTTGGGGATGCTGATACGTCTCCAACGTATCTATAATTTATGAAGCATTCATGCTATATTACTATGTGTTTTGAATGATTATGGGCTTTATTATACACTTTTATATTATTTTTGGGACTAACCTATTAACCGGAGGCCCAGCCCATATTTCCTGTTTTATGTCTATTTTAGTATTTCGAGGAAAAGGAATATCAGACGGAGTCAAAACAGAACGAAATCAACTGGAGAAGTTATTTTTGGAAGGAAACCCACCTGATGGACTTGGACCCCACGTCAGAAGATACGGGAGGTGCTCACGAGGGTGGGGGCGCGCCCACCCCCCTGGGCGCGCCCCCTGCCTCGTGGGGCCCCCGTAGCTCCACCGACGTTCTCCTTTCACCCATATATACCGCCGTACCCTACAACTTCCAGAACAGAAAATAGATCGGGAGTTCCGCCGCCGCAAGCCTCTGTAGCCACCAAAAACCAATCGGGACCCCGTTCCGGCACCCTGCCGGAGGGGGATCCCATCACCAGAGGCCATCTTCATCATCCCGGCGCTATCCATGACGAGGAGGGAGTAGTTCACCCTCGGGGCTGAGGGTATGTACCAGTAGCTATGTGTTTGATCTCTCTCTCTCTCTCTCTCGTGTTCTCTCTCCTGTTCCTCTATGGCACGATCTTGATGTATCCCGAGCTTTGCTATTGTAGTTGGATCTTATGATGTTTCTCCCCCTCTACTCTCTTGTGATGAATTGAATTTCCCCTTTTGAAGTTATCTTATCAGATTGAGTCTTTTATGAACACTTGATGTATGTCTTGCGTGGGATAACCGTGGTGACAATGGGTTATTCTATTGATCCACTTGATGTATGTTTTGGTGATCAACTTGCGGGTTTCGTGACACTTGGGAACCTATGCATAAGGGTTGGCACACGTTCTTGACTCTCCGGTAGTAGCTTTGGGGCACTCTTCGAAGTACTTTTATGTTGGTTGGATGAATCTGAGATTGTGTGATGCATATCGTATAATCATGCCCACGGATACTTGAGGTGACATTGGAGTATCTAGGTGACATTAGGGTTTTGGTTGATTTGTATCTTAAGGTGTTATTCTAGTACGAACTGTTTTATAGATCGATCCGAAAGAATAGCTTTGTGGTGGTTTCGTACCCGACCATAATCTCTACGTTTGTTCTCCGCTATTAGCGTCTTTGGAGTGACTCTTTGTTGCATGTTGAGGGCTTGTTATATGATCTATCTATGTTATTATTGTTGAGAGAACTTACACTAGTGAAAGTATGAACCCTAGGCCTTGTTTCCTATCATTGCAATACCGTTTACGCTCACTTTTACCGCTTGTTACCTTGCTGTTTTATTATTTCAGATTACAAAAACCTATATCTACTATCTATTTTGCACTTGTATCACCATCTCTTCGCCGAACTAGTGCACCTATACAATTTACCATTGTATTGGGTGTGTTGGGGACACAAGAGACTTTTTGTTATTTGGTTGCAGGGTTGTTTGAGAGAGACCATCTTCATCCTACGCCACCTACGGATTGATAAACCTTAGGTCATCCACTTGAGGGAAATTTGCTACTGTCCTACAAACCTATGCACTTGCAGGCCCAACAACGTCTACAAGAAGAAGGTTGTGTAGTAGACATCAGAACACGATTTGGTACAGGTAGCGGTGAAAGGCCATGTAGGAGTACATGGTGGGTTGTCTCATTGAAACCGTCCTCACGAACTGAGTTCTGTGTCTATGATCCAAGACAGTTACTACCACACATTGGGATCCGGGCACTCCAAGTTCTCTCGACTTATTAATCGCCTTGATCTCTGTCCAGGAGTTGCAACTAGTTTATGGTGTTTGTAGGTTGTGTTAGTAGTCTACCAAGTGGCACCCGGTATAGGTGGGCTTGGGACAGACTAGGCACCGTGGCCAGGTGTACCAAGCATCGCCCATTTGGTGGGCAGGGGAACCCTGTACACATCATCTGGGGCTATGAGTGAAACCCCGGCCGGATCTCCGTCCGGATGGAACACGGATAGGCGATAAACCTAGACTAGAGACTTGTGTGGTTAGTCAGGTCATGGCCGACACCCTCGCCAGGCTTCCGCTTGAAGGTTGTCGAGATACATGACGTGTACATGGCATAAGTGGCGAGAGCGTGTGTGAAGAAGTACACCCCTGTAGGGTTAACAAGATCTATTCAAATAGTCGCGTCCGCGGTAAAGGTCTACTTGGTTGCTTATGCATTTCATAGACAAGTGAAAGTGGATACTCTAAAATGCGCAAGACAAGTGTGAATGCTATGGATGGCCTTCTCGTATAGGGAGACGGGAGCAGATGCATAGTGGTGTATTTATATGGTGAATGTGTGTACTCGTGTGCGCCACCTTGAAAGAGTTACATGCAGACGTAGTTCAGGATAGCCACTGAGTCAAAGCTGGCCTGCTACAGTTCCACCACCCATTTGTTGTAATTGACGCATATGTAGCTAGTTCTGATGTAAGTATTGTTGGGTACATTTGTACTCACGTTGCTTAATTTATGTTTTTGCAGAGAGAGACTTCAGTCTCACTAGTAGTTCCACGTGGACTTCGATGTTTAGCTTGTTACCTCAGGTACGATCTTGTACCCTTGGGAGGGTCTTGTATGATAGTCCGGCTGCTCAGCCTTTTTCATTTGTAGTTGTCTGTACTCAGACATGTTATGCTTTTGTTGCTTGTTTGCTCTGTATGTTGGGTCATGTGACCCCTGTTTGTAATAAATGCTATGTGGCTCTGCTGGGCCTTTATCTATATGAGTTGTTGAGTTATGTTGTGATGCCATGTTATATAACACATACTTGCATGTTATGCGTATGTGTTGTTGGGGAACGTAGTAATTTCAAAAAAATTCCTACGCACACGCAAGATCATGGTGATGGCATAGCAACGAGAGGGAGAGTATTCGTCCACGTACCCTCGTAGACCGTAAGCGGAAGCGTTATGACAACGCGGTTGATGTAGTCGTATGTCTTCACGATCTGACCGATCCAAGCACCGAACGTACGGAGCCTCCGAGTTCAGCACATGTTCAGCTCGATGACGATCCCCGGGCTCCGATCCAGCAAAGCGTCGGGGATGAGTTCCGTCAGCACGACGGCGTGGTGACGATGTGATATTCTACCGGCGCAGGGCTTCGCCTAAACTCCGCGACAATATGACCGAGGTGGAATATGGTGGAGGGGGGCACCGCACACGGCTAAGGAACGATCCGTAGATCAACTTGTGTGTTATGGGGTGCCCCCCTGCCCCCGTATATAAAGGAGCAAGGGGGAGGGGGGCGGCCAAGGGGAGGAGGCGCGCCCAAGGGGGAGAATCCTACTCCAAGTAGGATTCCCCCCTCTTTCCTAGTCCAAGTAGGAGAGGGGAAGGAAGGGGAGGAGAAGGAGAAGGAAGGAGAGGGAGGAGAAGAAGGAAAGGGGGGCGGCTCCCTAGTCCAATTCGGTTTGGGCTAGGGGGGCCGCGCGCCCTACCTCCTCTCTTCCACCACTTGGCCCATGAGGCCCATTGCTTCTTCCTTGTATTCCCGTAACTCCCCAGTATCCCCAAAAATACCCGAATCACTCGGAACACTTCCGAAGTCCGAATATAGTCGTCCAATATATCGATCTTTACGTCTCGACCATTTCGAGACTCCTCGTCATGTCCCCGATCTCATCCGGGACTCCGAACTCCTTCGGACATCAAAACACATAAACTCATAATATAACTATCATCGAAACCTTAAGCGTGCGGACCCTATGGGTTCGAGAACTATGTAGACATGACCTAGAACTATTCTCGGTCAATAACCAATAGCGGAACCTGGATGCCCATATTGGCTCCTACATATTCTACGAAGATCTTTATCGGTCAAACCGCATAACAACATACGTTGTTCCCTTTGTCATCGATATGTTACTTGCCCGAGATTCGATCGTCGGTATCCAATACCTAGTTCAATCTCGTTACCGGCAAGTCTCTTTACTCGTTACGTAATGCATCATTCTGTAACTAACTCATTAGCTACATTGCTTGCAAGGCTTATAGTGATGTGCATTACCAAGAGGGCCCAGAGATACCTCTCCGACAATCGGAGTGACAAAACCTAATCTCGAAATACGCCAACTCAACATGTACCTTCGGAGACACCTGTAGTACTCCTTTATAATCACCCAGTTACTTTGTGATGTTTGGTAGCACCCAAAGTGTTCCTCCGACAAACGGGAGTTGCATAATCTCATAGTTACAGGAACATGTATAAGTTATGAAGAAAGCAATAGCAACATACTAAACGATCAAGTGCTAGGCTAACGGAATGGGTCATGTCAATCACATCATTCTCCTAATGATGTGATCCCGTTAATCAAATGACAACTCATGTCTATGGCTAGGAAACTTAACCATCTTTGATTCACGAGCTAGTCAAGTAGAGGCATACTAGTGACACTATGTTTGTCTATGTATTCACACATGTATTATGTTTCCGGTTAATACAATTCTAGCATGAATAATAAACATTTATCATGAAATAAGGAAATAAATAATAACTTTATTATTGCCTTTAGGGCATATTTCCTTCAATCTCCCACTTGCACTAGAGTCAATAATCTAGTTCACATCGCCATGTGATTTAACACCAATATTCACATCTGTATGTGATTAATACCCATAGTTCACATAATCATGTGACCAACACCCAAAGGGTTTACTAGAGGCAATAATCTAGTTCACATTGCTATGTGATTAACACCCAAAGAGTACAAAGGTATGATCATGTTTTGCTCGTGAGAGAAGCTTAGTCAACGGTTCTGTCACATTCAGAGTCGTATGTATTTTGCAAATATTCTATGTCTACAATGCTCTGCACGGAGCTACTCTAGCTAATTGCTCCCACTTTCAATATGTATCCAGATTGAGACTTAGAGTCATCTGGATTGGTGTAAAAGCTTGCATCGTTGTAACTTTTTACGACGGGCTCTTTTATCACCTCCATAATCGAGAAACATCTCCTTAGTTCTCACTAAGGATATTCTTGACCGCTGTCCAGTGATCTACTCTTAGATCAAAATTGTATTCCTTTGTCAAACTCAGAGCAAGGTATACAATAGGTCTGGTTCACAGCATAGCATACTTTATAGAACCTATGACTGAGGCACAGGGAATGACTTTTCATTCTCTTTCTATTTTCTGCCATGGTCAGGTTTTGAGTCTTACTCAATTTCATACCTTTGCAACACAGGCAAGAACTCTATCTTTGACTGTTCCATTTTGAACTACTTCAAAATCTTGTCAAGGTATGTACTCATTGAAAATCTTATCAAGCGTCTTGATCTATTTCAATAGATCTTGATGCTCAATATGTAAGTAGCTTCACTGGGGTCTTTCTTTTAAAGAACTCCTTTCAAACACTCCTTTATGCTTTGCAGAATAATTCTACATTATTTCCGATCAACAATATGTCATTCACATATACTTATTAGAAATGTTGTAGTGCTCCCACTCACTTTCTTGTAAATACAGGCTTCACCGTAAGTCTGTACAAAACTATATGCTTCGATCAACTTATCAAAGCGTATATTCCAACTCTGAGATGCTTACACCAGTCCATAGATGGATCGCTGGAGCATGCACACTTTGTTAGCACCTTTAGGATTGACAAAACCTTCTGGTTGTATCATATACAACTCTTCTTTAATAAATCCATTAAGGAATGTAGTTTTGACATCCATTTGCCAAATTTCATAAAATGTGGCAATTGCTAACATGATTCGGACAGACTTTTAAGCATCAATACAAGTGAGAAAATCTCATTGTATTCAACACCTTGAACTTTATCAAAAACCTTTTTCGACAAGTCTAGCTTTGTAGATAGTAACAGTACTATCAGCATCTGTCTTCCTCTTGAAGATCCATTTATTTTTCTATGGTTTGCCGATCATCGGGCAAGTCCACCAAAGTCCACACTTTGTTCTCATACATGGATCCTATCTCAGATTTCATGGCCTCCAGCCATTTTGCGGAATCTGGGCTCATCATCGCTTCCTCATAGTTCGAAGGTTCATCATGGTCTAGTAACATGATTTCCAAAATAGGATTACTGTACCACTCTGGTGCGGACCGTACTCTGGATGACCTACGAGGTTCTGTAGTAACTTGATCAGAAGTTTCATGATCATCATCATTAGCTTCCTCACTAATTGGTGTAGGAATCACTGGAACTGATTTCAGTGATGAACTATTTTCCAATTCAGGAGAAGGTACAATTACCTTATCAAGTTCTACTTTCCTCCCACTCACTTCTTTCGAGAGAAACTCCTTCTCTAGAAAGGATCCATTCTTAGCAACGAATGTTTTGCCTTCGGATCTGTGATAGAAGGAGTACCCAACAGTTTCCTTTGGGTATTCTATGAAGACGCACTTCTCCGATTTGGTTTTGAGCTTATCAGGTTGAAAACCTTTTTCATATAAGCATCGCAACTCCAAACTTCAAGAAACGACAACTTAGGTTTCTTTGCTAAACCACAATTCATATGTTGTCGTCTCAACGGATTTAGATGGCGCCCTTTTAATGTGAATGCAGCTGTCTCTAATGCATAACCCCAAAACAATATTGGTAAATCAGTAAGAGACATCATAGATCGCACCATATCCAATAAAGTGCGGTTACGATGTTCGGACACACCATAACGTTGTGGTGTTCCAGGTGGCGTGAGCTTTGAAACTATTCCACATTGTTTTAATTGAAGACCAAACTCGTAAGTCAAATATTCGTCTCTGCGATCAGATCGCAGAATCTTTATTTTCTTGTTACGATGATTTTTCCACTTCACTCTGAAATTCTTTGAACCTTTCAACTATTTCAGACTTATGTTTCATCAAGTAGATATACCCATATCTGCTCAAATCATCTTGTGAATGTCAGAAAATAACGATACTTGCCACAAGCCTTCATACTCATTGGTCTGCATACATTAGTATGTATTATTTCCAATAAGTCAGTAGCTCGTTCCATTGTTCCGAAGAACGGAGTTTTAGTCATCTTGCCCAAAAGGCACGGTTCGCAAGCATCAAATGATTCATAACCAAGTGATTCCGAAAATCCATCTTTATGGAGTTTCTTCATGCGCTTTACACCGATATGACCCAAACGGCAGTGCCACAAATAAGTTGCACTATCATTATTAACTTTGTATCTTTTGGCATCAATATTATGAATATGTGTATCACTAGGATCGAGATCCAACAAACTATTTTCATTGGGTGTATAACCATCAAAGGTCTTATTCATGTAAACAGAATAACAATTATTCTTTAACTTCAAATGAATAACCGTATCACAATAAACATGATCAAATCATAGTCATGCTCAACGCAAACGCCAAATAACATTTATTTAGGTTTAACACTAATCCCAAAAGTATAGGGAGTGTGTGATGATGATCATATCAATCTTAGAACTACTTCCAACACTCATTGTCACTTCCCCTTCAACTAGTCTCTGTTTATTCTGTAACTCCTGTTTCGAGTTACTAATCTTAGCAACCGAACAAGTATCAAATACTCAGGGGCTACTATAAACACTAGTAAGGCACACATCAATAATCTGTATATCAAATATACCCTTGTTCACTTTGCCATCCTTCTTATCCACCAAATATTCAGGGCATTTCCGCTTCCAGTGACCATTTCCTTTGCAGTGTAAGCACTCAGTTTCAGGCTTTGGTCCAACTTTGGGCTTCTTCGCGGAAGTGACAACTTGCTTGTCATTCTACTTGAAGTTCCCCTTTCTTTCCCTTTTCTCTTTTCTTGAAACTAGTGATCTTGTCAACCATCAACACTTGATGCTTTTTCTTGATTTCTACCTTCGTCGATTTCAACATCACAAAGAGCTCGGGAATCGTTTTCGTCATCCCTTGCATACTATAGTTCATCACAAAGTTCTACTAACTTGGTGATGGTGACTAGAGAACTCTGTCAATCACTATCTTATCTGGAAGATTAACTCCCACTTGATTCAAGCGATTGAAGTACCCAGACAATCTGAGCACATGCTCACTAGTTGAGCGATTCTCCTCCATCTTTTAGCTATAGAACTTGTTGGAGACTTCATATCTCTCAACTCGGGTATTTTCTTAAAATATTAACTTCAACTCCTGGAACATCTCATATGGTCCATGACGTTCAAAACATCTTTGAAGTCCCGATTCTAAGCCGTTAAGCATGGTGCACTAAACTATCAAGTAGCCATCATATTGAGCTAGCCAAACGTTCATAACGTCTGCATCTGCTCCTGCAATAGGTCTGTCACCTAGCGGTGCATTAAGGACATAATTCTTCTGTGCAGCAATGAGGATAAACCTCAGATCACGGATCCAATCCGCATCATTGCTACTAACATTTTTCAACACAATTTTCTCTAGGAACATATCAAAATAAACATATGAAAGCAACAATGCAAGCTATTGATTTACAACATAATTTGCAAAATACTACCAGGACTAAGTTCATGATAAATTTAAGTTCAATTAATCATATTACTTAAGAACTCCCACTTAGACAGACATCTCTCTAGTCATCTAAGTGATCACGTGATCCAAATCAACTAAACCATGTCCGATCATCACGTGAGATGGAGTAGTTTTCAATGGTGAACATCACTATGTTGATCATATCTTCTATATGATTCACGTTCGACCTTTCGGTCTCCGTGTTCCGAGGCCATATCTGTATATGCTAGGCTCGTCAAGTTTAACCTCAGTATTCCGCGTGTGCAACTATTTTGCACCCGTTGTATTTGAACGTAGAGCCTATCACACCCGATCATCACGTGGTGTCTCGGCACGAAGAACTTTCGCAACGGTGCATACTCAGGGAGAACACTTCTTGATAATTAGTGAGAGATCATCTTAAAATGCTACCGTCAAACAAAACAGAATAAGATGTATAACAGATAAACATCATATGCAATCAAAATATGAGATATGATATGGCCATGATCATCTTGCGCCTTTGATCTCCATCTCCAAAGTACTATCATGATCTCTATCGTCATCGGCATGACACCGTGATTTTCATCATATTGATCTATATCAATGTGTCGTCACATGGTCGTCTCGCCAACTATTGCTCTTGCAACTATTGCTATCGCATAGCGATAAAGTAAAGTAATTATTTGGCACTTGCATCTTTATGCAACAAAGAGACAACCATAGGTCTTCTGCCAGTTGCCGATAACTTCAACAAAACATGATCATCTCATACAACAACTTATATCTCATCACGTCTTGACCATATCACATCACAACATGCCCTGCAAAAACAAGTTAGACGTCCTCTACTTTGTTGTTGCAAATTTTACGTGGCTGCTACGGGCTTAGCAAGAACCGTTCTTACCTACGCATCAAAACCACAACGATAGTTTGTCAAGTTGGTGCTGTTTTAACCTTCGCAAGGACCGGGCGTAGCCACAATTGGTTCAACTAAAGTTGGAGAAACTGACACCCGCTAGTCACCTGTGTGCAAAGCACGGCGGTAAAACCAGTCTCGCGTAAGCGTACGCGTAATGTCGGTCCGGGCCACTTCATCCAACAATACCGCCGAACCAAAGTATGACATGCTGGTAAGCAGTATGACTTGTATCGCCCACAACTCACTTGTGTTCTACTCGTGCATATAACATCTACGCATAAAAACCTGGCTCGGATGCCACTGTTGGGGAACGTAGTAATTTCAAAAAATTTCCTACGCACACGCAAGATCATGGTGATGGCATAGCAACGAGAGGGGAGAGTATTCGTCCACGTACCCTCGTAGACCGTAAGCAGAAGCGTTATGACAACGCGGTTGATGTAGTCATATGTCTTCACGATCCGACCGATCCAAGCACCGAACGTACGGAGCCTCCGAGTTCAGCACACGTTCAGCTCGATGACGATCCCCGGGCTCCGATCCAGCAAAGCGTCGGGGATGAGTTCCGTCAGCATGACGGCGTGGTGACGATGATGATGTTCTACAGGCGCAGGGCTTCGCCTAAACTCCGCAACGATATGACCGAGGTGGAATATGGTGGAGGGGGGCACCGCACACGGCTAAGGAACGATCCGTAGATCAACTTGTGTGTTATGGGGTGCCCCCCTGCCCCTGTATATAAAGGAGCAAGGGGGAGGGGCCGGCCAAGGGGAGGAGGCGCGCCCAAGGGGGAGAATCCTACTCCAAGTAGGATTCCCCCCTCTTTCCTAGTCCAAGTAGGAGAGGGGAATGAAGGGGAGGAGAAGGAGAAGGAAGGAGAGGGAGGAGAAGAAGGAAAGGGGGGCCGGACCCCTAGTCCAATTCGGTTTGGGCTAGGGGGGCCGCGCGCCCTACCTCCTCTCTTCCACCACTTGGCCCATGAGGCCCATTGCTTCTTCCTCGTATTGCCGTAACTCCCCGGTACCCCCGAAAATACCCGAATCACTCGGAACCTTTCCGAAGTCCGAATATAGTCGTCCAATATATCGATCTTTACGTATCGACCATTTCGAGACTCCTCGTCATGTACCCTATCTCATCCGAGACTCCGAACTCCTTCGGTACATCAAAACTCATAAACTCATAATATAACTGTCATCGAAACCTTAAGCGTGCGGACCCTACGGGTTCGAGAACTATGTAGACATGACCTAGAACTATTCTCGGTCAATAACCAATAGCGGAACCTGGATGCCCATATTGGCTCCTACATATTCTACGAAGATCTTTATCGGTCAAACCGCATAACAACATACGTTGTTCCCTTTGTCATCGATATGTTACTTGCCTGAGATTCGATCGTCGGTATCCAATACCTAGTTCAATCTCGTTACCGGCAAGTCTCTTTACTCGTTACATAATGCATCATTCCGTAACTAACTCATTAGCTACATTGCTTGCAAAGCTTATAGTGATGTGCATTACCGAGAGGGCCCAGAGATACCTCTCCGACAATCGGAGTGACAAAACCTAATCTCGAAATACGCCAACTCAACATGTACCTTCGGAGACACCTGTAGTACTCCTTTATAATCACCCAGTTACGTTGTGACATTTGGTAGCACCCAAAGTGTTCCTCCGGCAAACGGGAGTTGCATAATCTCATAGTTACAGGAACATGTATAAGTTATGAAGAAAGCAATAACAACATACTAAATGATCAAGTGCTAGGCTAACGAAATGGGTCATGTCAATCACATCATTCTCCTAATGATGTGATCCCGTTAATCAAATGACAACTCGTGTCTATGGATAGGAAACTTAACCATCTTTGATTCACGAGCTAGTCAAGTAGAGGCATACTAGTGACACTATGTTTGTCTATGTACTCACACATGTATTATGTTTCCGGTTAATACAATTCTAGCATGAATAATAAACATTTATCATGAAATAAGGAAATAAATAATAACTTTATTATTGCCTCTAGGGCATATTTCCTTCATGTGTGACATGTATTGCTATGTGTGGGATCCGACAACCTAGTTGTTTATTCTTGGTAGCCTCTCTTATGGGGAAATGTCTCCTATTGCTTCCACTGAGCCATGGTAGCTTGCTACTACTTCGGAACACTTAGGCTGGTCAGCATGTGTCCTTCATTTCCGTGTCTGTCCCTTCGGGGAAATGTCACACGTTGTTCATTTTAAGTCCTTGTAGCCTGTTACGACTTGGGTTCATATGTTGATGATCGACACGTTCGTTGTTGGGTCATGTATGCCTATTCCTATAAGTTAGCGCCACCTAGGGTTCACGACTAGTCATGTCGGCCCGGGTTCTTTGTCATGCGGATGCTAGCGACACTATCATATACGTGAGCCAAAAGGCGCCAATGGTCACCCATGGGAATACCGTGCGTGAGGCCGCAAAGTGATATGACGTGTTACATGCTAGATCAGTGTGACTTAGGATCGGGGTCCCAAAAACTTTGGTACCAGAGCCTGACTGCCTGTAGGATTACCAAGCCAAACTGGTCGAAGTCAAGTCTAGAAATGCTTTAGTCATACAAGGGAATTGATTGTGGAAGGGAACGTAAGGCTCTTTTTACTTCTCTACCTTATGCCCTTCTGATCTAAGTCATCCTATCTTTCCTACGGGGTTAAGGAACTAGGCTTTCTCTTCCTTCTATCAGGATCATGTGTTACTAATCTGTAGACCTATAAGATTGATGGATTCAAGTCTCAGTTCAGTTCCTACTACTTCCATATGTTGACAGTTGATCTCCGAACCTAGATATTGCAATGTTAAGTGGTTATGCCACCGTTTTGTAGGATGTCTCAAATCTTTTTGAGCATTTACAGCCGTTATGTTGTCCGAGTCATCCCAAGTTTCTAAATAGTCTAATGCATTTGTAAATCCCTTCTTCCCATTCCCGATGTTACTTTGGGTCAGATTAACCACACTAATCAGTGTGTTGAGGTACTTCATTGCCTCGACATATATTTTGAAGCTATTATCATGACACTAGGGTATCTTAGAGAACCACCTAGTAATCTAGCCATGTTTTGTGCTCCCAGTGTGATGGTTCTAGCCATGATCCTCGAAAGCATCCCGTGATGCCATTTAGTTGGTAGGCATTCTATTTCTGGGTTTTTGAATCCGAGATTCACTCTACTCATTCATGTCGGTAGTGTTTGCTAGTTCCTTTAGGATATTAGTAACCTTTGTGATAGTCCTCGAGGTCCATGGTATTTCCTTCTTCCAAATACCATGAACTACTTATGGCAGAATTTCTTTCGAACCAAAAGATCACAACTAGAGTGCTCTTGATGAGATCTCCATTCTACATTGTGACTCCCCTAGTTCTACCTTTCTTCATGGGTTATCCGGAAAGAATGTTGAGCTTTGCTCGACATACTAATCTATGCATCCACAACTCAGAAAGATATATGTCCCTTTGAGTTGTCCCTCTTTGGTTGTTATCTGGCCTTCGTCTGTCAATTCTTGGTCAAGAGTAGTTGTGCATCCATGTTATCGATGCCTATTATTCCTATGAACGGTCAAGCCATTCTATTCCGGAATGACAAGGAGAAACAAACTCCAGCACCTCATCCATTTCTTGGGCTGGTCAAAGTAGTTGTATTTCGCAGATCAAAACGCCAATCCAGCATTTGTTCTATTCTAGTCGGAGTATTACCATCCTTATGTCGGGAATATCATAGGAATTGCACAACCTCTTATGGATTCTTGCCGTAGTGATACTCCTCACCATCATCATTCATTCTCTGGCCCCGTGCTGCCGTAACTGGAATGCCGACAAGTGAACTATGGTGTGTGAAATCAATACTCCTAGCAACCGTGTTGCTTGGTAGTTAAAGGACAATAATTTCATTCTTAGTGTGTTGGTTATTGAATCATCATTTTAAGATAGATTGTGCTACCTAGTCCATTTTCCTGGTGCACCCTTCCATCGATGAGTTAGGAATTTGTTAATCCCTCGCTCTTTTTATCATATCGTCTTGCCCTGAAAAGCAAGATTGTAATCGAGCTTAGTAATATATCGGTGGTCCGCGATTTTTCGAATACCTTCTCGAAAGTATCACCAGGTTGACCCCTGAACGTTATGTTGAGCTTGTGATTAGGTTGGTTTATCCCTCTGGACCACCCTTTCTCCAAGATTCTATGTTGGATACCCTGAACCAGTTGGTTGAGCTAAACAACAACTTGGAGAGTTGGAAGATGGAAGCTTCTCCGACTTATTTCATCACTAAGGGATATTTGTGTGTGTGTGCTGAAGAAAGATGATATCCTCATTGATTGATCCTCATGATCAGTTGCCGGATTTATTATCTTAACCAATCCTTTGATTTGAGTATGGGCTATCGTCAAATCAAATCATAACCAATGATGTTCGTAATGTTGTCTTACTCGTGGGTGTTCTCCTCGAGCATACACCATTATGTCTTTTGGGTCTGACCAATACTATTACATTCTTCACATAGTAATGGAATTCCATCTATATGGAAATCTCGATAAATTGTTGTTGAGCCCATTGACAAAATTTTCATCATCTCCATGATTCATGTTGAACATCAAGCTAGTGTTGTGTGTAAGCATTTTCTTCATGTCCCGTTCATGAACACTACTAGGGAAAACCTTATACCCAGAAATTTAGCAGTAGCGTGTGTCAAAGAAGCACGCTGGTGCTAAATAGCAGCAGCGAGCCTGCCGAAACCGCGTTGCAGATAATGTCGTAGCAGTAGCGCGTCTCGCCGAAAACTCGTTACTACTAAAATTCTCACGGCTTAGCCGATATGGTACACATAGTACTAGCGATCTACATGGAACCGCGCTACTGCTACTTTCTTTGTAGCAGCGCGTTTTGCTCTAAACTCGCTACTACTAAAGGATATAAAATTAAATGAAAAGCAAATAGAAAGGTAATTGAAAATGAAAGAAATAGAAGAAGGTGAAGGTAAAAAAAATAAAATGTGAAGAAAATAAGTGAAAAAGGGAAAAAGGAGAAAGTTGTAGTAGTAGCGCGTATCGCAGAACGCGCTGTAGCTAATGTAGCAGCAGCGTTTTTCTAGGGACGCGCTACTGCTACTTCTGACTTAACCACCGCGTTCGTCCTTCCCCACGGCCACTTCCCCCAAATCTCACTACTCCGCTCTGCCGCCGCCGTCGCCCGTCGGTCACCGCGCGCTCTCCGCACACCCTCTACGCTGCCCCTGCCCCCGGATTCAACGCCGCCCCCGCCCCCGACCTCAACGCCGCCCCGGACGCAGCCCCGGACGCCGCCCCTGACCTCAACGCCGCCCCGGACGCCGCCCCAAGCCCGACCTCGACGCCGCCTGCCCCTCTCTTGCCGCAGGCACCCGATCGAGGTGAGCACGCCTGCTCCTCCCCCTCCCCTACCTCTGCCTAGATAGAGTTCTTCAAATTTTAGTTGCATCAAATAGTTAGGGTTCATCTATGGGTGGAAATGAATTGGATACAGATGCGGCTGGGATTTTTTCTTAGGTGATGTTTTCTTAGATGATGAATAAACACTAGTGTAATGCATAATAAAACGAGTAAAATTTGACCTTCTTCTATTTAGTTAGTAAGAACTAGTTAGTAAGAAGTAGGTACTAATTAGGTGATTTTTTAGTTAAAGCAATTTTTCCCGCCTCGACGTGGACGATGCCTATCCCGCATCCTCGTCGTCGAGTCGGCGGAGGACGACACCTGCTTGACCAGATCGACCATGTCCGGGACTGGGCTCCGCCGGGGTGGTACTGGGAGGCGCTACCTACCGGGGGGCGCAGGTTGGTGAGGAGCCAGCCTGTCGTTGACCGGAACCTTCTTTGGTGGCGGTCGCGTGGGCCAGTGATGATCCAGAGGCTTGAGGACTCCGCGGAGGTGGTGCGTCACCGTGTCAGTGAGGAGGACGCGCACGTCCCTCGCTACTTGTTTGCGTTGGAGCACAGGCCGTTCTCCAATACCTGACAGGTTCTCGGATCTCACTGGAGCTATGATCCCGTGATGGTGCCTTCTCTGTGGGTGTCCACCGCCTGCGCCGATACCCGTCGTGTGCTAGAGTTTTAGTTGTATTAGTGATGTTATATGTATGACACTATTCGTGATGTATTAGTGATAATATTCGACGATGTACTGACGCATGAGATGATCTACTTTTGCTTATTGAATGCATGCTATTTTGAGTCCTATAAGATATTTTGAAATGTATATCTTGTGTTGCTCAATATCCAAGTGGCCGGTCATGTTTGTAGGTTACACCTTCGAGTGGCCTATGTTTTGCTGGAGTGTTGATTCATTTCCGTTCCGGCAAATTTCAGGCGCTCGATATGTCCTATTTTAGCAAAGGTCATGCCGTATTTTTCTGTGAATTCTGGCATGACTTGTGCTAGAATATGTAGGAAATATCGAGTGCCCCGGATTTGTGTGTTGGGTATCTTGGTAGTTGTGTTCGATCAATTTTCAATTAATGTTTTAACTATGAACATAGGAAATGTCTAACGACGAGAAGGATTCCGGTATTTGCAAATACTGCGAAGACGAGCGCGGCCTATGCGACGGAATCTTCCTAGATGATGATAGGCGCTTCAGCATCAAGCTAGACGAGAACTTCGAAGTGGATACAGTAAGTCACAACGACAAGTCTTTTTTCGTAATTAAGCATGACATCTGCTTCATTTTCTTCAACTTATATTTTTTACTATTCTACTAGTGTATCCCCTGCCATGCAAGAGTTTTTGTATTGGATAAGATAGGTTTCAGTCATAGTATGGAGGAAAAGAAAGTTTACTTGAAGACCGAGCATGGTTATATTTTCCATGCGAAGTTATACAATTCAGACGACTACACCTATTTTGGATGCAAAACATGGCGAGCACTATGCAAGACTTATGCATTTGAGCCTGATATGGTTATCACCTTTGATATTCGTCCGGAAGATGATATTGAAGGTAATACCGACATCTGGGTCGATGTCCAAATGCCTCCAGTTATACCATTATGTAAGTTTCTCAACCATATTTATGTCTTTGATATTGTTTATTCAAAAATAGTTGACAACTAATTTGTATTGTCAGCTTATTTCTGTGCAAGCAAACATGTCCAGCGCTTGGTAGACATGACCGTATACTGTCCTGGGACTGAACTCAATTGCGAGGAGCTCAGTCATTATGTTTCATGGCTTGAGGATCTTGATACTGTCAAGACAAATTTTCTCCCTGCATTTAGAAATGTTAGTACTGAAAATGTGCGACCAATAGTGTTCGTAATGAACTACGGTCACATCTATTTAGGAAGGATGGTAAGATTTTTACTATTTGTCATCGGTGCATCTTTTCCATACATTATTTTTGAAGCTAAACTTCATTGCTAAGTATGTTACGTACGATGTTCTTCAACAGGGAATGCCAATGAATGTTGTGCCTTATGGGATCGAGACTAAAGGTACCATGAGTATTATCAGCTTACGACCAAGATATCCTACAGATTACTTTAGTGCATTCAAGATTAGCGACGGATGCTTAATAGTGCAAGACTGGACCAAATATGTGATGGGGGAGCGCAGAGAAGTACTAGGGGGCAGCAAACAGATGCGCTACCCACGATTAGGAGACAGGTTCATCTGCATGCTCCAGTTTGATCGAGGAGGAGAGCTATATATGTTTTATGTTATTTTACCTAAGAGAGAGCAGCAGGAGTGATTAGCTAGCTAGAAATGAGTTTGAGGATGATGATGTGCTACACTATTACTATGATGATAAAATAGCTAGTGTTGGTGGTAATGACTATGATGATTATTATTAGCTAGTGTTAGTGCTGATTAAATAAATATTGTTGGTGGTAATGACTATGATGATGATTAAATAGCTTGTGCTGGCCGATTAGATTCAAGTGGAGGCAACATGTTGTGCACATCGAAAGTACTACTAGTCCAAACTAGATCAAGTTTGGATTAGTAGTATACTTTTGACATGCACCACATATTGCCTCCACTTGAACCTAATCCACCTTCATTTAATACACTGTTATGGACATAATGATGTAAACCTCATAACAGCTGGTATTGTACCAATATTTGTATGATGGCGCATAAATACACTAAAAAAAATACTAGTAGCGATGGAAAGAAAACACGCTGCAAGTAGATACCTTAGCAATAGCGCGGTAGTGAACAAGCGCTGCAGCTATTTGTCCTAGCAGTAGCGCGTGATGGCACGCGTTACTGCTAAGCAATAGCTGTAGCGCCTTATTAGTAGCGTGGCCACCCGCGCTACTAGTGGGCACAAAACACGCGCTACTGCTAGGGTTTTCCCTAGTAGTGGAAGCTTATGTGTAGGAAGTGACTTCCTCTAATCCTTGTGCATTTGATGCGAGTTGCCGCTGTGAATTTGAGAAATGTTTGTTTTGCTTCCCATGGAATCATCCCAAGTCAGTGATGCATGTGTAAATGTATTCTATGGTTTGGTAGATTAATTACCTCCCCTCCATATGTATTCCCTAGGACACCAAGCCACTGATTGATTTGTTCAAGGAAAAGAAGTTCCTTCTTAAGATCCAGACATATGCAAGGACTTCGATATCCTCGATGATGGTTCCCCACCTGAACTCGGTAGTGTTTTGTTGTAAGACTACTATGTGGTCATGCTTGTCTAGGATAGCGTGTTCACATGTGTGTAGCAGAACCAGCTCATGTTTTGGAGCTTACTACCATAGTCAATTTCCCGACAATCTCGCAATGTTATCTCTTCGATTTGTGTTGCAACTCTTCTTTTCAAACATGTTGAGTCTGAAGTATCCTATTACTAACCAGATCTGAATCTCGGACAGGTATGATGGTTGGAACATTTTAACATTTGCATTTTGTTCCCAGCTTGCACCGCCATTGTGCCATTTTAATATGGTTTGCCCTCTCAGTAATTCTTGTCCAGGATCATCTTCAAAAGTGGTCCTACCATGAATCCCATCCATTTCTGATGATAAGAAAAAATCACTCATTGCGGTGTCTTCAACAAGGTAGTCCATATCGTCCATTCTAGTCGGAGTATGCCATTCTTCGAACTCCTTCAAATGATCGATTGTGATTTTCCTTAGGCTGGTATAGAGAATTTCAATGATCTATGTATCAAAAGTAATTCTTTTGCCTCTTAAGGAAATAATTCTGCGAGTCACCTTCCCTAAGGTGTCATGTTATGGAATCATGGCAATTATCTCCTTGCTACTTCGAAACCACGCACCATCTTACTCAAGCGTGGAACTGTTGCCTACCATTTTGAACCTTTGTCATCTGCTTCTTTCCATTGTTCCTGATGTGTGTTTTGTGTCTCAACTCAAGAGGCATTCTTACATCTCAATCCATTAGTTGATCTTGAGTTGCTCGATCTTCGAGAATATCGATTCCTGTAGAGTTTCTTTCTGCAGTCATCGTTTTGGACAAAGATCAGAAAAGCAAAGACGTCAAGATCATTATGATGCAATGAATCAACATCTCCGAGAAGGGCAGTTGGATCGAGAGGATTGTGATAGTTTTGTGTCCTCTCAGTCTACTTACCTCATGCCTTGAATCTCGGGACGAGATTCTTGTTTAGTGGGGGTGAGTTGTCATAGCCCTAGCATTTGGCTTTATCTTGTCTTTGCATCTCATCAGGTCATCATCATGTTAAGTTCATGAAACTTGAATTGAAGTTAGTTGAAACCCTCAGAAATCAGTTCAGAAATAATAAACATTAAAATCCCATCAAAGAGGCCCAAGAAAATGTTCCTGTTGAACCTTGAAAATATTGGCAAGAATAAAATTCAAACCAATATTTTTGGAGGTTTTACAATAATTATTTTGGGTATTTGATTTAAATCATAGACTATTTGAATTGGATTTATTTCTGTTATAAAAGAGATACATGTCCAATAATCCTAAAACTTTATGAGTGGCTCTGGTATTACATCTACAAAGCACATGAATATTTTCAGGAGCAAAAAAATTTATTTAGTATTTTTACTAAATCCAAAACTACAGAGAAAAAAAAAGAAAACATGAACTAAATAGAAAACCGGAGAGAGATGGCTTTGTACCTGGCAGCACACTTACCTGCCCCAGCTAGCGGCCCAGCCTACGCGGCCACCTGCCAGTCATCGTCCTCCTCTAGCCAGAAGGACGAGAGCGCGTGGCCACCGCGCGCAAGCACACGCCCCGGCCACCTCCTGTTTCCGCCTCCCCCCTGGACGGCCTAGAGTTGCCACGATACCCCCCGGAGCCCTCTCACTCCTCCACGCGCTTTCCTCCCCTCCTCTGCTCCCTCCCCTCTCTATTCGTGGGCACCCGAGAACACCGACGACCACCATTGAGTCCACCGCCTCCCCCTCGCTTCTCCGACCGGTCCATGAGCTCCGCCTTCGACCGCTATGTTGTCTCCTCCAATCCACGCGACCGTAAGGCCCTCGGAGCATCGTCCCCGGCCTCTTCTTCCTCCTCGGCCACCGAAGATTGACCTCGCCGTTCCGCCTGCACCGGACCTTCCCTAAGCCCGCTTCGACGCCCCCTGCACGCGCCTTGAGCACCCGCATCTTTCCCCTCTCTCCCCGCAGTCTAACTCGTCCTCTAGCTAGGTCCACAACCAGACCCAAGAGCTCCACCCTGCCGGCCATGTCGCCGCCATGGCTGGAGCAAGTGTAGCTCGTGCTGGGCGCGTCATCATGCTCACCGAATCCCCAAGAGCGCGTAGCATCCCCCAGCTCCTCCCCTAGCGCACCATAGCATCGAACTCATCGACATCCGAGCTCCGGTAGCCGCAAAGCTCGTCGCCGGTGCCTCTACAGGACACCCAAATCCAGCCGCCACCACCACTAGATGCGCCCCTCCGCCAGCTCCCCATAGATACTCACCACGCGCCAAATTGACCCCTGTAGCAAAATCCAGACACCCTCCGCCATGGATTTGATCGCCGGCGTTTACACGCCGGTCGTGATGATGTGGCATCATCATTACGGACTAATCACATTTAGTTTAATCACCTCAGTCACTGACATTAGGGACCCACCGACTAAATAACCTCGGGTTAAATTTAGATTAGATTTAATCAAACACAGGGGACCCACACACCAGCATTGACTCTGCTGACGTGGCTGTTGACCGGACCCACCTGTCCATGACACTAATGATACTGGGTCACTGACAAGTGGGCCCCACAGGTCAGGTTTGACCTGGACTGACCAGTTGATTTGCTGAGGTGGTGCTTATGTCGCTCTGACGTCATAAAGCCTTATCTGGAATTCAAATAAATCTAAATAATTTATTTATTTTCAGAAAATGTCCAAAACTTCTAAAAATCATATAAAATAAACCGTAGTTCAGAATGGAATAATTTATATATGAATAATTATCAGAAAAATCCAATCTATCCATCTGTACCATTTTCATGCATGTTAGAACAACTTTTCGCTACTGTTTAGGACAAATCAAATGAATGGCATTTAAATAATCACATATGGAGTTTGAATATTGAACCTTGGGTTCAAACCAACTCCATTTAAATCGTTGCTAGCTGCATTAGGCCAAATCACATCATATTGCGATTGCATGATCATGCATCATATTTGTTGCATTGCATTCTTGTGTTCCCTCTTGTTTGCCAGTGGTTGTCCCCCTTGGTAGACGTATGTTCCGGCGATGAGTTCGATGACACGATGAAGAGCTATATCATCTTCAAAAGTGCCAGGCAAGCAAAACCCCCTTTGAGCATTCCGATACAATCCCACTCTCTCGCTCATGCTCTATTTTACTGCATTAGGACAACAATGATTCAACTATTACATGCTGCGGTAGTTGAACCCCTTTCCTCTACATGACTTGTCTTTGCCACAGTAAATAGTTGAAACCCACTAGCATGAGTAGGAGTTGTTTGAGCCATGGTGTGCCTACTCATTCATGCTTGTTTGTCATGCCTGCTATTGCTTAGAGTTGTGTCAAGTCTGATTCATCGGGGATGAATTGGAATGTTGTAAACATGTCCTACTGTTGAGAGCTAAGTCTGTGAACACGATTTAGTAAAGGTAGCAGTGAGAGGCCATGTAGGAGTACATGGTGGGTTGTCTCATTGGAGCCGTCCTCAGGAACTGAGTTCTGTTTCTGTGATCCAAGACAGTTACTACCACACATTGGGCTCCGAGCACTCCAAGCTCTCTCGACTTATCAATTGCCTCGATCTTTGTCCAGGAGATGCAACTAGTTTCTGGTGTTTGTATGTTGTGTTAGTAATCTACCAACTGAGACCCGGTATAGGTGGGCTTGGGACAGACTAGGCACTATGGCCGGGTGTAGGAAGCGTCGCCCTTTTGGTGGGCTTGGGAACCCTTTACACATTGTTTGGGGCTGTGAGTGAAACCCCAGCCAGATCTCCTTGCGGATGGAACCCGGATAGGCGATAAACCTGGACTAGAGACTTGTGTCATTAGTCAGGTCGTGGCCGACACCCTCGCCAGGCTTCCGCTTGAAGGTTGCCGAGATACATGATGTGTACATGGCGGTAAGTGGCGGGAGCATGTGTGAAGAAGTACACCCCTGCAGGGTTAACATGATCTATTCGAATAGCCGCGTCCGCGGTAAAGGACTACTAGGTTGCTTATGCAGTTCATAGACAAGTGAAAGTGCATACTCTAAAATGCGCAAGATAAATGTGAGTGCTATGGATGGCCTTCTCATAGGGAGACGGGAGCGGATCCATAGTGATGTATTTATATGGTGAATATGTGGACTCGTGTGCACCACCTCAAAAGAGTTACTTGTAGACGTAGTTCGGGATAGCCACTGAGTCAAAGCTGGCCTGCTGCAGTTAAACTCCACCACCCCTTTGTTGATACTGATGCATATGTAGCTAGTTCTGTTGTAAGTCTTACTGGGTACATTCGTACTCACGTTGCTTAATTTATGTTTTTGCAAAAAGAGATGATACGTCCATTTTGCATCATGTTTTCCTACTGTTATTTAAGTTGTTTTATTGTATAATAATGCTTTTTGGAGTAATTCTAATGCCTTCTCTCATTATATGCAAGGTATGCACCAAGGGGGAGAATTCTGGCAGCTGGAAATCTGGACCTGAAAAAGCTACGTCAAGCTACCTATTCTGCACAACTCCAAATGAGCTGACACTACTACGAAAATGCTTATAGGTAGACATTTAGCAGTAGCGTTGGTTAGATACCCCTCGCTACTGCTATTTAGCAGTAGCGCCGGCCAGCACAAGCACTACAAGCGCACGTTAGCTGTAGCGCTGGATTTCACGGCCAGCGCTACTACTAATGGGCCACACTCTCGGCCCCCCATTGCAGCTTTAGCTATAGAGCTGGGCCTCCTCCCCCGCAATGCTGCTAAGCCCACCTCTGCTTCCTCCCACGCCGGCCCGTGGACCACCCCTCTCCCCTCACTCACACTCACACGCTTACACCAGATCGAATCCCTTAATCGTCCCTCGATCCGGCCGCCGCCCCCGCGTCCTACTCCGGCCGCCCTCCCCCGCACGGGCCCCTCTT
>NC_041381.1:126589629-126667014 GCF_002162155.2 Triticum dicoccoides | reverse complement strand
GCACCGGCCATCCTCCCCCGCTGGTCACCACCCCTCGCCGGCACTCCTCCACCGAGAGGTACTCCTTCCTCCTTCCTCCTCCTCCCTCCCTCCCTAGTTATAGTTATTATAGAGTAGTTAATTATTTTGAATCCTAGTTGAAAAATGTAGGTTCTTAGAATAATGTAGGTGTTTTAGTTTAATTTTTAGGTGTTTTAGTTAAATTTGTAGGTGTTTTAGTTAAATTTGTAGGTGTTTTAGTAAAAAATGTAGGTTCTTAGAATAATGTAGGTGCTCTTAGAATAATGTTCTATTTGTTTTAAGTGTATTTAAAAGAGTTTTAGGTGTTTTAGTTGTTTTAGGTGTAGTTAAAGAATTTTAGGTGGTTTAGTTGTTTTAGGTGTGGTTAACAGAATTTTAGGTGTTTTAGTTGTTTTAGGTGTAGTTAACAGAATTCTAGGTATTTTTTTATTTAAAGCAATTGTTGTTATTTTTTTAGTTAAAGCAGTTTTTCCTGTTATATGCAAATTTGCAGTGGACATGTCATACTTTGATCATGTCACAATTTGGACATGTCATATTTTTTCGAGTGGCCTATGTTTTGCCAGAAATGTCGATTCGTTTACGTTCTAGCAAATGTCAGGCGCTCGATTGGTCTTGTTATTAGCAAAGGTCATGCCAAATTTTGCTAAGTGTTTATTAATTTTGTTTTCATAATTAAGCATTTTGTTCTCAACGTCGACGATGCCTATCCCGCATCCTCGTCGTCGACTTGGCGGAGGACTCCTGGTTGAGCCAAGGGGCCATGTCCGGGACTGGGATCCTCTAGGCTAGTACTGGGTTGTGCTACCTTCTGGTGAGCGCAGCTTAGTGAGGAGCCAGCCCGTCGTCGACTCGGAGCTTCTTTGGTGGCGGTCACGTGGGCCTGCATCGGTGGAGAGGCTTGAGGCCCCCGCGTAGGTGGTACAACACCATGTCACGGAGGAGAACGCGCACGTCCAGCGCTACTTGGTTGCGTTGGCGAACGGCCGGTTCTCCAATACCTGGCAGATTCTTTGGGGATCTCACCAGAGCTATGATCCGGTGATGGTTCCTTCTCTTTGGGTGTCCACCGCGGCCCACTGAACCTAGAGGAGCTATTATTCGAGATGTATTAGTGATATTATATGATGATCTTTGCTACAAACTACTATATATGTATTCGATGATGGATTATTAATTACCTATTAGTTATTAGCTTATTGAATGCAAAAGATGAGCGCGGTTTGTGTTACAAACTACTATATATGTATTCATGATGGATTATATGATGATCTTTGCTACAAACTACTACAAACTACAAATTTTAGGTGTTTTAGTTGTTATATGATGATCTTTGCTACAAACTACTATATATGTATTCGATGATGGATTATTAATTACCTATTAGGAAATGTCTGACGATGAAAGGGAATTTGCATGTGCGATTATAGTGAAGATGAGTGCGGTCTGTGCGACAGGCCTCACCTGGTAGAAGGTCGGCGCTTCAGCATCAAGCTCCAAGAGACCTTCGATGTTGATACGGTACGCAACAATGACAAGTGTTTTTTGTTATTTTTGCAAGACTTCTCTGGTTTTTCAACGTGTAATTTTCGTCTTTTACAATTCAACTAGCTTATCCCATGCCATGCAAGACGCTGTGTCTTGGAGAAGATGGGTTTTGAAGATCATGAAAGCATGGAGACAAAGATAATTCAACTAAGGACCCATCATGGTTATGATTTTCCTGTAAACCTATACAATTCTGTGAACTCATCCAATTTTGGTTGCTCGAATTGGGAAGCCCTTTCCAAGGCGTATGTTTTTCATGAGGGTATGCTTCTCACCTTCGATCTTGGTGATCCTGACATTGACGAAAATGATATGACCATTTGGGTCCTTGTTGACACGCTTCCAGTTCTACTGCTATGTGAGTTTCTTAAACATATTTAATAAGTAATTTATATTGTTTATTTCAAAATATTTCACAGCTTATTTCCATTGACAACTTATTTTCATTCTTCAAAAAATGTACGGTAGATGCTAGACAGAACCTACTACTACAATGATGAAGCACAATTAACTTATAAGGAGAAAGATGGTCTTATCGCATTTTTTTTCTGATCTTGAGAATTACAATAGCTATTATCGAATTCCTCAAAATTATGGTCAATATGTGCCACTAGTGCATGCGGTGTGCTACGGTAACATCAATGGAGATAGCATGGTAAGATTTTCTACTATTACGACTGTCGGTGTCAAAACCGGCGGATCTCGGGTAGGGGGTCCCGATTTGTGCGTCTTAGGCTAATGGTAACAGGAGACAAGGGACACAATGTTTACCCAACTTTGGTCCCTCTCGATGGAGGTAAAACCCTACTTCCTGCTTGATTGATATTGATGATATGAGTAGTACAAGAGTTGATCTACCACGAGATCATAGAGGCTAAACCCTAGAAGCTAGCCTATGATGATTATGATTCTATCCCTAAGGACTAAAACCCTCCAGTTTATATAGACACCGGAGAGGGCTAGGGTTTACATGGAGTCGGTTACAAAGAAGGAAATACAATATCCGGATCACCAAGCTTGTCTTCCACGCAAAGGAGAGTCCCATCCAGACACGGGACGGAGTCTTGAGTCTTGTATCTTCACACTCCAATAGTCCGGACAAAGTATATAGTCCGGCTGTCCCGATACCCCCTTATCCAGGACTCCCTTAGTAGCCCCTGAACCAGGCTTCAATGACGATGAGTCCGGCGTGCAGTTTTTTTTCGGCATTGCAAGGCGGGTTCCATCTCCGAATACTCCAAAGTACCTGTTGCGACAAATAGTGTCCGGCTTCCCATCAACATTGTACTCCTCGGCTTCCGTGCTTCAATAATGACCATCTCCACGTGTCGAGCGAATGCGAGGAGCCGAGGCATTTTTGCATTTGCCACCCCCGGTCCGGTAGGTTAACCGTCTATTTGAAGAGACGGGGATTCTCATATCCAAACCTCACCCTCTTCCCTCGAGCAAGCATCCAACAGAGCGCTCCGGAAAAACCATTCCAACATGGCCAGTCGCCGCAACTCTTCTTCTCGCTCTCCTCGCTCCAAGCCGTGTGACTGGGAAGAGTGTTCAGTTCCTCACAGCCATTTGATAGAGTTACAGACCCAAGGGTTTCTCCCACCGGCGTTCATGGTCCCCGTCCGAGCCGGAATAGCCACCTATAATGGCAAGGAGCAAGCAGAGGGATCTCCTAATCCATCCCCAGAGGAGCGAATATGCCTCATCCCGCATCTGCTAAGGGGCGTTGGGTTTCCTATCATCCCATTTCATCGCGGGCTCCTAGAGTTCTACGGCCTCCAGCTGCACAACTTCACCCCTGCCTCCGTGCTGCATATAGCAGGATACGTTGCCCTTTGTGAGCTATTTCTAGGCTGTGAGGCTCACTTTGGGTTATGGAAGAAGTTGTTCTGCCGTGTCCCTCGCAACCAGGGAGAATCCCTATGTCAAGTGGGCGGAGCCGAAGTATGGCGCATCGCCGAGACCAGATACCTATCCGGTACTCCCAAGAAGGCACCGGAGAACTGGCCTTCGGAGTGCTTTTATGTCGATGATGTTCCCCTTCCGAATCCAGTCCGGACAGGTCTCCCTAAGTTCGATAACGCTCCGCCGAAGGCACATCGAAGCTGGCTCCCTCGGGGCCCCCAAGAGGAGGATACCAGAGAAATACACTTTCTGATTAGCAGGATAAAGTTACTGGCCAAATCCGGGCTGACGATAATCAAGGTTATGGCAATATGCATAATGCGGGGAGTGCAGCCGCTTCAATATCGGTGGAAGCCCATGTGGCACTACAACGGGGAAGATGATGCCACCCATTGTGGCCGTAAAGGTCCAAACTCCGCCATTGCTCTGGCATGGATACTGTCCGATTTGTATAAAGGAGAAGAAGAAGAATTCCTTCATATTAAACCGTGGGATAGGTTTTCTATGTACAACCCCCCAAGCTGGGTAAGTCGTCACTCTTTCCCCCGCTTCACTTATTGTGGCATTCTTCGCCAAGATTATTTACCTCGCCATTTCCGATCAAGGATTGAGGAGGGCCGTAGAAGGAACCTCCAGCCCCTCCCCGCAGCCAGAGGACCCCGGAAGGGCCCTCGATCCAGGACTCAAAGAAGATCCGGATATTACTATGGAGCTCGTCAACGGGATATTTTATCAGGCGAGCTGCGATGGCGCCTCAGTGGCTATTATCACCGACTATCACGGACTTCTACCTACATCGCGTGTAAGCCAAGCCAAAAAACCCTATCCTCCGAAGAGGACTCCTTTCTGATGCCATGCCTTAAACCTAAAGTGTCGTGTTCTTGTAGAGAAGGCGGTCATAGCGTGGAGCCGAGCCCCGTCGGCAAAGGGCGTCCAGATCAGGCAGGCTTAAGAGGAAGGCGGTTAGGGCCGAAACGCCGCCACAGAGGTATGGTAAAAACCTGCTCTATGATTATTATATTTGAAATGTAACAGCGTCCTTCGCGTCCTGGAAGAAAGAGGAGTAGCTGGACTATATCCGGGGATCCTACCAATCACGCCTCCACCAGCCGGATTCCAGAACCGGCTTCGAGAGAGGAGGCGGACACGGGGCCGATGCCGCATTGTCCTCCGACAGAGGATGCGGAGATGCTCTCCGCCACGAATTCCAAAGTAGAGAGCGCCATGAATCACCAGCGCTGACGGGCCGTACTTCGCAACAACATCTTTTCCGAAGAGGCATTTAATTCTTTCAATTCGGGAGACGCATACATCTGAGCTGCTCAAGGCAGGCTTGCCCGAGTGACGGACCAGTATACCAAAGATATATGGGTAAGAAAATTTGATAAGCATGTATAGCAGTAGCCCCTGAGACTTGAAACGGTTGGAACAACTGTTTTAAGGATCAACTTATGCACATGTCCTTGTAGATAAGAATGAGCAATTGTCTCGAGAGCTGGAGGAGTGCAAGACCCAGCTGAGGGCCACGGTTTCCAAGTTAGAGGAATCCTAGAAGGCCTCATCTGGTAACATTTGTCTCAATTGTACGAAGATGTACCAGTTAGTAAGTGGCTTGTATGATAAGTCTAACAGAAAATTCTGTAGACAATCCCGGGGTGAATCTGGAGGTCGTAAGAGATAACGAGTCGCATCTCCAAAGTCAGCTAAAAGCTGGCGAGCGTATTCTTACGCAAGTTAGGCAGGAGAAGAACAATCTTCAAGATGCCAATGTCTGGCTGGACGTCGAATTAAAAGATGTTCGCGCTCAGCTGGCGGACTCCGTGAAGGAGAACAAAAGGCTTCGACGCGGCATTTATGGTAAGTGCCTAGACGAACTGTAGTACAGCTCGGCGGGGAAACATATTGAAAGAATTTTTATTTGTAGGTATGTTAACGGGCCACCCTGAGGAGGAGATGCCTACGTCTGCAGGCGATTTACTGCAAGACCTCTCACAACTGCACGAGCGAGCTCAGCAGGTGATGCAGGGCATTGCTCAGGCCTTGTGGCCATCAAGCTTCCTGCCGAAGGGCATGGGGGAGCTTGTGGATATGCTTCAGGGAGCACGGCGGTGCTTCCGACTGTGGAAGATGTCAGTCTGCCGACAAGGTGCAAGAGAAGCCTAGGCTATGGTGAAGACGCGCTACACCAAGCTGGACCCGAACCATATGGCCGAAGTCGGACCAGCGGGGCCAGATGGGCAAGAAATTCCCGTGAGTCTGGTGTATGACCAGGTAGCATTAGCCGCAAAGTATTCCCAACAGGATTGTAAGCTAGATAGGCTGTTGGATGGTATAGAGGAGGAATATAGTCAGTCCAAGTGACTGTGTAATTCGATGGACATAAGTAGCCCCTATCCGGATTAAAATCATTTGTCATGGCGGACCTTTTCGCTTCATCCCCCGGATCCGACAGTCTGGGGTGTATCCGAATACCCGCTCAGTTATACAAAACCGGGGTATGCGTGGAAACCAGGCGTAGGGGTCATAAGTGCTTGAACAGACAAGTACCCAACTAGTTATGTTATATTACATGGATAGTAAGAAACATCTTCTAGGGAGAATAGTTTCGTTAGGGGTTCCTTTCCCTGGGTACGCATGCGATGATGCGCATGTCCGGACTGCGAACAAGGACGCAGGATAGAAAACTTCTGGGCATTTATGTTGTAATAAACAAAAAACATCTTTGGTTCACCAAGCGAATATTCCTTTAAGAACGCTAGCTTTCGGCCTCACCCAGTCTGAGGTACACATCCGGCTGAACCGGCAGTAACAATCGCAGAGGTGCTCCCCTTATGCCCTAGCCGAATTAGCGGGAATGTAGGGCATAAACACAAGAGCCAGGCAACCCAGCATGGCCACATCTTAAGTCATATCGATGCATATAATGGTGAAGAAAAGGCACATATGGAAAAAGAACGCATACGTGATGGGCAAAAAGCCATTAAAGTAATTATATTCAGCTTTCGTATGGGAAGCCCCCAGGTATTGCTTACACACATAGTGCGGCCGGAGTGATCCGGGCATCCGCACTGTATTAAGTACTTTGTGTGAAGAGGAAAAAGGTCGAGAAAGGAAAAAGGAGTGAACATAATTAAAAAGGAGGGGGTAAGGAGACGAACACTGAGTTTGGCACTAGGCGTAGAATCTCCGGAGTCTGTCTGCGTTCCATGGGTTTGGCTCGAGTCTTTTATCGGATGCATTACATAAGCGGTACGCTCCTCCGGTGAGAACTTTACCAATGACGAAGGGACCCTCCCTCTTAGGTTTGAGCTTGTCCTTCTTCTTCTCCGGTAGGCGTAGAACGAGGTCGCCAATATTATAAGTTTTGGCCCGCACTTCTCTGCTTTGGTACCGTCGAGCCTGCTACTGATAGAATGCGGAACGGGCTTTTGCGATGTCGCGCTCCTCCTCCAAGGCGTCTAAGTTATCCTACCGATCTAACTCGGCTTCTTTCTCTTCGTACATGCGCACGCGAGGCGAATCATGTATTATGTCGCAGGGTAGTACTGCTTCTGCGTCGTACACCATAAAAAATGGTGTGTATCCAGTGGTGCGATTCGGCGTGCTCCGCAGCCCTCAGAGTACGGAATCGAGCTCCTCGACCTAGTGCATGTCCGATTTTGTCAAGGATCGCACTAGTCTGGGTTTGATGCCGCTCATAATGAGACCGTTTGCACATTCGACCTGGCCGTTTGTTTGGGGACGATAGATGGAGGCGTAATCGAGCTTAATGCCCATGTTGTCGCACCAGGTTTTCACTTCATCGGCTGTGAAGTTTGCGCCATTATCAGTGATGATGCTGTGGGGGACACCGTATCGGTGTACAACCCCGGATATGAAGTCTATCACTGGTCTGGATTCGGCCGTTTTGACTGGTTTGGCTTCTATCCATTTGGTGAACTTGTCTACCATGACCAGTAAGTATTTTTTCTTATGGCTCCCCCCCTTTAGGGGTCCGACCATATCCAGCCCCCAGACCGTGAAGGGCCAAGTGATGGGGATTGTTTGGAGAGCGGTAGGGGGCATATGACTCTGATTGGCGAAGAGCTGGCAACCGACGCAATGTTGGAAAAGGTCCTGTGCGTCTGCTCGGGCTGTGGGCCAATAAAATCCTCTATGAAAGGCCTTGCTGACGAGCGCCCGGGCCGCGGCGTGGTGCCCGCCGAGTCCGGCATGGATTTCAGCCAATAGCTGCCGCCCTTCCTCTTCGGAGATGCATCTTTGGAGCACTCCGGTCGCGCTCTTCTTATAGAGTTCTACCTCATGTACTTTGTAAGCCTTGGAACGACACACAATACAACGTGCTTCATTTTGGTCCTCGGGGAGCTCCTGCCTATTTAGGTAGACCAAGAAAGGCTCGATCCACGGGGCGATTACAGCCATGATTTCGTGGGCTGAAGGTGTTATTTCGGTGGCGGAGCCTCCGATTGCGTCTGATGGTTCAAAATCTAGGGGTGTGTTCGGATTCGTGCTAGTGTTGCCGGACTCCCCTTCCCACACCACGGATGGCTTGAACAGCCTTTCCAGGAATTTATTAGGTGGGACAGGGTCGCGTTTAGCGCCGATGCGGGTGAGGATATCCCCCGCTTGATTATTTTCTCGAGCCACATGGTGGAATTCGAGCCCCTCGAACCGAGCTAACATTTTGAGGACGGCATTACGGTAGGCCGCCATTTTCGGATCCTTGGCGTCAAAGTCTCCGTTTATTTGTGATATTGCGAGGTTTGAATCCCCGCACACCTCCAGGCGTTGAATGCCCATGGAGACTGCCATCTGAAGACCGTGCAACAGAGCCTCATATTCGGCTGCGTTGTTGGAGTCTGTGTATAATATTTGGAGTACGTATTGGACCGTGTCTCCGGTGGGAGACGTCAGGACTACACCTGCTCCTAATCCGGCCAGCATTTGAGAGCCGTTGAAGTGCATGATCTAGTTAGAGTACGCGCCGTACTCTTTAGGGAGTTCGGCTTCTATCCATTCGGCGACAAAGTCAGCCAGTACTTGCAACTTGATGGCCCGCTGTGGCTTGTATGTTATGTCGAACGGAAGGAGCTCGATGGCCCATTTAGCATTCCGGCCCGTAGCGTCGCGGTTATTTATTATGTCATTGAGTGGTACTTAGAAGGCCACCATAATCGGGCACTCTTGAAAGTAGTGTCGTAGCTTCCGGGATGCCATGAAGACCGCGTATGCTATCTTTTGATAGTGTGGGTATCGGGATTTGCATGGGGTGAGGACCGTGGATACATATTATACCGGCTTCTGGAGCAGGAATTTGTATCCGTCAGCCCCTCGTTCGACGACGAGCACTGCGCTTACAACTTGATGTGTTGCAGCTATGTACAATAGCATATGTTCACCAGTATTTGGCACTGTTAGGACTGGATTACTGGCCAGTAAGGTCTTTATTTCGTCCAGTCCGGCCGCGGCCGCATCCGTCCGCATCCGTCCACATGAAGTGTTCGGTGCGCTGAAGATGGTGGTAAAGAGGTAATGCCTTTTCTCCTAACCTGGAGATAAAGTGGCTTAAGGAAGCCACGCATCCAGCTAGTTTCTGGATGTGCTTGAGGTCTATTGGTATAGCCAACTGCGACAGAGCTCGGATTTTTGCCGGATTCGCTTCAATTCCTCTATTGGAAACAATGAAGCCGAGCAGTTTCCTAGAGGGGGCGCCAAAAACACCTTTTTCCGGGTTCAGCTTGATGTCGTATGTTCGGAGGTTATCGAGCGTAAGCCTCAAGTCGTCTATTAGGTCTTGACGTGTCTTGTTTTTATGACCACATCATCCACATATGCCTCCACTATTTTGCCGATTTGCTTTTCCAGACATATTTGAATCATGCGTTGATAGGTTGCGCCGACATTTTTAAGCCCGAAAGGCATAATGTTGAAGCAGAAAGGACCGTATGGCGTTATGAAAGCTGTTGCAGCTTGGTCGGACTCTGCCATCTTTATTTGATGGTATCCACAGTATGCGTCGAGGAAACACAGTGAGTCATGTCCTGCTGTGGCGTCGATGATTTGGTCGATGCGAGGGAGGGGGAAGGGATCCTTGGGGTAGGCCTTGTTGAGGTCTTTGAAGTCGATGCATAGGCGCCAGGATTTGTCCTTCTTTGGTACCATTACCAGATTTGCCAGCCAATCCGGATGCTTGATATCTCTGATGAATCTAGCCTCGAGTAGCTTGGCTAGCTCTTCCCCCATGGCTTGTCGTTTGGGCTCTGAAACCCGCCTTAGAGTCTTCTTGACAGGCTTGTATCCTTTTATTATATTGAGGCTGTGTTCGGCGAGTCTGCATGGGATGCCCGGCATGTCCGAGGGGTGCCAGGCGAAAATGTCCCAATTCTCGCGTAGGAAGTCTCGCAGTGCGGCGTCCATTGTGGGGCTCAACTTTGTCCCGATGGAAGATATCTTCGTGGAGTTTGTTGGATGGACCTGGAATTTGACTATCTCGTATGCGGGTTTAAATGAGGTGGACTTGGGTTGCCTGTCGAGTATCACGTCGTCCCTGTCCATGGTGGCACGCAGCATTGTTAGTTCTTTGGCTACTAGGGCTTCGGATAATGCTTCCAGGGCTAGTGTTGCGGTTTTGTTTTCGGCGTGGAGTGCGACGTCCGGATCACTGGCTAGAGTGATGATTCCATTGGGTCCGGGCAATTTAAGCTTCATGCACCCGTAATGGGGTATAGCTTGAAAGCTTGTAAACGCGTCCCGCCCTAAAAGGGCGTGGTATCCGCTGCTGAAAGGAGCCACTTGGAATGTGATTTCTTCGGACCTGTAATTCTTCAGGGTGCCGAATACCACATCGAGTGTGATTTTTCCCGCACACCGCGCTACCCGACTAGGGATGATTCTCCTGAAGGTTGTGCCGCTTTGCTCAATGCGGCTTTTATCAATTTCCATCTTGTTGAGCGTTTCTTCGTAGATCAAGTTTAATCCGCTTCCGCCGTCCATGAGTACTTTAGTGAGCCGAAAGCCATCTACGATTGGGCTAAGGACCAATGCGGCTGGTGCCTGGACTGTCTGGAATTGAGGTTCATCACTGGCGCTGAAAGTAATAGCAGTGTCGTTCCACTGATTTATTTTTTCCACCTGGCAGATTTTAGCGGAACTTTGATGACCTCGCTTGCGTCTATTGTTTGAGGTGAAAGTCTCAAATACTGTTAGTACCATATTGTCTTCTTTGGCGGGATATTGTTCTGCTATATGGCTTACAAGAAGATTCTCGCCACTTTTTGCTACCTGCCGGAGTATCCAACATGCTCTAAGGCTATGTGTTGGTGTAGTGTCCGGCGTGTTGTGGAGTTTACATGGCCCATTGAGCCATTCTTCCAATACAGTTCCACGCCCTGGGGTGGGCTTTGGTTTCTTGGGGATTGGATCATCTGACTTACGAGAGTTCGCCCGTTTAGCTCGGACAAAGGTTTTAGTGAGAGCCGGACTATCCCAAAATTTTGTTTGGGTTTTCCAGGCGCTTTACATCGTGCAGTACTTCTGTACTATGGTTGTCAAGTCAGCAAACGTACTATGTCACGGCGACTTATAGCATTAAGGATTCCTTTGTTCGTGTAGTTTTTGCAGAAAAGTGAGACTACTTCCTCCTCACGACAGTCCTTAACCTTGTTTAGCACAAGGAGGAATCTGGCACAGTAGCGATGTACTGTCTCTTGGGGCTCTTTTCTGGTATGGGAGAGAGGGTTTGAGTACCGGTGGGTGGGTGTAGCTGAATCTGGATTCTGATCCGATCTAACACCCTGGGGCAGGGGAGCTTCCGGGCTTGATAGCTCGGGATCCGGGGTGCTGCCCAATTTCTCTGGCCCAATACCTGATTTTAAGTGCGGGGTTTGGGTCATGTCTTCCCTTGAGCGGGTATCCGGCTCAGGGAGCTCGGTGATCCGGACATAACTCGTCCTCAAAATAGAGGGGTAATCCGTATGTGGCTCCTCCACCACCGCTATCTCGTGGGTGACCAGCAGGGATTTAATATCCTTTTGGTCGGGTTTAAGCCCGATCCGGTCATAGTCTGTGGTGACTCCCAAAGCAGCGATGTGATCCAAGAGCTCATTAAGGGAGGAGAGCTCCATCGGATCCATCTGTTCGGCGAGTTCTGAATTGACGTCGAGGCTATGTGTGATGACCCGAGAGGTCATCATCGGCGCGACAGCCGATGGAGCAGCCATGGTGAAGCCGCCTAGTCGGAGAGTTTGGCCTACAGCCATCGCTCCCCCAGAGGTGATGTTGTCCTTGACAATGAGACAGGCCATCGAGCCTTGCAGCGACGACACGGAGGAACTCTCAGTGAAAGCACCAATGTCGGTGTCAAAACCGGTGGATCTTGGGTAGGGGGTCCCGATCTGTGCGTCTTAGGCTAATGGTAACAGGAGACAAGGGACACATTGTTTACCCAGGTTTGGGCCCTCTCGATGGAGGTAAAACCCTACTTCCTACTTGATTGATATTGATGATATGAGTAGTACAAGAGTTGATCTACCACGAGATCGTAGAGGCTAAACCCTAGAAGCTAACCTATTATGATTATGATTCTATCCCTAAGGACTAAAACCCTCCAGTTTATATAGACACCGGAGAGGGCTAGGGTTTACATGGAGTCGGTTACAAAGAAGGAAATACAATATCCGGATTGCCAAGCTTGTCTTCAACGCAAAGGAGAGTCACATCCGGACACGGGACGGAGTCTTGAGTCTTGTATCTTCACACTCCAATAGTCCGGACAAAGTATATAGTCCGGCTGTCCGGATACCCCCTAATCCAGGACTCCCTCAACGACATCCGTGCATATTTTGCATAAATTTTTCTAAAACTAAACTACATTGCTAACTACAAAGTTATTACTATGTTTTTGAACAGAAAATCACGATCGATTGTGTGCCTCATCTGATGTTGCCAAGAGGTCGCGTTGATGTTATGAGCTTACGGCCACCACGGCCAGGTCAACCTCAGTATCCACATCACTCCTGTCCATACCGGCTTTCTAAAAGCGAGGAAGCCATGATAATAAATGATTGGAAAAAATGTTTCGACCATCGTAGAGAGCTACTTGGAAGCAACATTGTGCGTAGGCCAAGACTTGGAGACAGGATGATCTCCGTTCTTCATTATGGAGAGTCCAGTTTACTTCATGAAGAGTCAATGCCTATCTTGTTTTGTGATATTTTACCTAAGAGAGGGTAGAGTAGGTCCTATGAGAGGAGTAGGTCCTAGGTAGAATGTGTTATTATGTGCTACAATGTGTTAGAGTTGATGAGGAGGATGAGGAGTTGTGATTATGACTAGTGACCAACTTGTTATATATATGATGTCTCATTGACGAACATTGTTTGGTGGTGATGACTAGTGGTAATGAATATGCTATTTAAACAGACTAGTTCATGATGAGTTGTTATTGTATAAAAGATATATCTGTTTAAACATGTACATCGCCAAAATACTAAAAAACATAAATGTTAGCAGTAGCGCTGGCCTAAAAATGTGCTACTAATACTTGAACTTACCATTAGCGCTGGTCTAGAAACGCGCCACTGCTACAAAATAGTTGTAGCGCCGTAGCAGTAGCGCTGGTACCCGCGCTACTGGTAGCACAAAAACCAGCGCTACTGGTAAGCTTTTCTCAAGTAATGTGAAACTCTCCTAGGATTTTTTTTATGGAATATTTAAGGAATATTGGAGCAAATAAGTACTAGAGGAGGGTCACCAGGTGGGCACAACCCACCTGGGTACGCCAGGAGGCCCAGGCGCGCCCTGGTGGGTGCTGCCCTCCTCGGCCCACCTCAAGTGCCCATCATCTGGTATATAAGTCATTTTGACCTAGAAAAAATGAGGGGAGGACATTCGGGATGAAGCGCCGCCACCTCGAGGTGGAACTTGGCAAGGAGCACTTTTTTCCTCCGGCGAAGCAATTCCGCCAGGGGAACTTCCCTCTCGGAGGGGGAAATCATCATCATCATCATCACCAACAACTCTCCCATCTTGGGGAGGGTTATCTTAATCAACATCTTCACAACTTGCAGCTATGGTAGAACAACTGTTAGCTAATCCTTATGCAGGAGGTGGAACCGAACATCCTGATATGCACTTAATATATGTGGATGAAATTTGTGGATTGTTTAAGCTTGCAGGTTTGCCCGGAGATGAAGCTAAGAAGAAGGTTTTCCCTTTACCTTTGAAGGGAAAAGCATTGACATGGTATAGGCTATGCGATGATATTGGATCTTGGAACTGGAACCGTTTGAAAGTGGAATATCATCAGAAATTTTATCCTATGCATCTAGTTCATCGTGATCGGAATTATATATATAACTAGGTAATTGCCCATGCATTGCATCGGGGCATAAATATCCAGTTGGTTTCACATCAACCGTGCTTTTTTAGGATCCTCATGCACATCAAATGGCATTGTCTAATTTGATAACCTTGAAATCATCCTCATTTGTTGTACTGTATCCTTTGTCTCCCCAGTCCATCCTCACCATCGTCGTTAATGGTACATCTGGCTTACAATCATCCAACCCTTCGACAATACCAAGTATGTATGTCATGAACTGACAAGTGTCAAGTCAACATGCTGATTACTGTAAAAATATATTAGACTAACGTTCCTTAAATTTGGCATCAAATAAAAAATGTAGAAATACTTATTGATTCATAGCCAGTACAAATGTAGAAAAATAAACCATCTAAAATGTGTGGTACGTAGTTTGCTTGCAAACATTCCTATATCTCTAAGTTTTTCAACATAAGTAAGATTCATTGTGCGTGATGCATCAAATCTATCAAAATTGAAGTTGGATGGATGGATGTGTAATTGATCCAGTGCTGCATAGATGAAAAATATTCGACGAAGCATCGGGCCATAATATTTAGACCATACACATCCATCAACCGCATGGGGAAAATATTGTAGTGAAGCCCTCTATGTTAAACCCCGCAGTTCAGAATCTACATATTATATGCCCATCACCTTGGCACTCAATAGCGAAGCCGACGACTGAATTCGCATAGTAGAAAACAGCAGCCCAATCTAAGTTAATTTGTCTAGTAGAGAAGTACCTGATGCCGGGGACAAGAGTGACACCACACCTAGAGCGGCTAGACGGGCGCCCAGCAGCTACAGCTCGGCGTAACCACTTTGGCGAGCAGGCTTTCGAGGGCAAGCATTTGATCGGGCAACACTATTGTGCTGATGATTTAAGGAAGCACCCATTCATCATTCATATACTTTCATCTAACTAATTATGACCATATGTTTAGGCCTGCACTGGTAGGGCATATGATAGGTGTGTTCCTATAATTCATTCAGTGAAAACAACAAGAAAAATTGAAACGTGAAAACCTCAGAAATACAATACTCGCTGGACAATTTCCAACGGAGAAGAAATCAATGGAAATCTTACCAGCCAGTACATCTGCACCAACAGGACTCGCCCTCGTCCTTCCGGTACGAAACCGTGGAGGAGGGGCCGTGGAGCACGCATCCAGCACAACACCATGGGGGTGAGGAGCATGAGTTCATATCGACGAAGGGTGGGATATGCGGAAGCAAGTGTTGGCGAGGCGCGTCGTCCGTGGAAGTCGAGCGGCGGTCGAGGAGCCAAGGTTGCGGCTGGAGGTTGAGTGGTGGCCGAGGAGCCAAGGAGGTCGAGCGGCAACCGAGGCACGGTCGTGGAGGTGAGCGGCGGCCAAGAAGTCAAGGAGCGTCGGTCTAGCAGCGGCCGAGGAGCCAAGGAGCGGCGGCGGAGGTTGGGGCTGGGTGATAACGCCAAAGCCTAGCACCGCTAGTTCGAGGCTGTGAGAAGGAGTGTGTGTTCTTGGCTATAGGCTGGTTCGGTTGGGCTGGGCTTTGGCCTTTGGCCCATGTGCGGACAATCAAGGATCGACGAGCGAAAAGCTGGTGTCGGACGAACGTACGATGGGAAACGGAACACTCCGTTTCTTTTAGGTAGTAGAGATTTTTAGCCTCGTGAAGGAGGAAGTATCTCTCTAGCTTGGGGGAGGCTTAAGTCAATGTTATATTCCTGCCCCAATCATGAGTTTTCGAGAGAAATTATTATTCAAAACTTTATGCTCGGCTTTCTCGTAATGATCAATCCATGCTCGATACTTCTTGTACTAGTTCTTTTATGAAGAAGACTATTGAATTCCGGTGGGATCTTTTAGAAAGAATAAAACACAACTCTGAAGATTGGGAACTCAACAAAGGTAAAGAGTCAGGTATTGAACCTAAGTTTGATTGTGTTAAATCTTTTATGAACACCGATGCTTTTTACAAGTTTAAATATGGACTTGATTCTGAGATAGTAGCCTCCTTTTCTGAATCTTTTGCTACTCATGTTGATCTCCCTAAGGAGAAGTGGTTTAAATATCATCCACCAATTATAGAAGAAGTTAAAGAGCCGGTAAAAGCTAAAGAAGAAACTATCGTTTACAATGTTGATCTAGTTGTTCCCACTGCTTATATTGAAAAACCACCTGTTCCTGTTAGGATGAAGGAACATGCTAAAGCTTCAACTCTAGTTAACAAAATTTATATTAGAACATTCAAACCTTCTGAAAAAATCAAAGTTGAACCTAGTATTGCTATGACTAAAGATCTCTTAGTTGATAATATTGATGGGCATGTTATTTACTTCTGTGATGAAGGTTCTAGAATTGCCAAACCTGAAGGAAAAGATAAACATAGACCAGTTGTTGGCATGCATGTTATCACAGTTAATGTAACATCCCAATTTTCAATTTGAACATTATACATAGATCATCATATGCATATCATATTAATTTTCTGCATTTTGCTGTGATCCTAGAAATCTTAAGCAACTCAAGGACCCAAGGAGAGAGTTGGAGGTTTCACAAAATTCATATTTGAAATTATTTTCAAATTTGAAGAAAGGATCATTTTGATATATTATTTTTCTCTCCAATTATTTCCAATATTAAAAAATATATGAGAGAAGATAAAATGACTTCTTCAACCTAAGAGAAATATTGGAGAGAATTTTAAAATCAAATTATTATTTTATTGGTATTTTATTTGCTATTTTATTTGAATTAGAAAAATACTGCATCTTTGAAAATTGCATCTTAGTCCAGAAACATGTTCATCTTGTCCTAAATATTAGGTTTGGACGCTGCAAATTCTTTCTGGAATTTTTAGAATTTTTTATATTTATTTAGGATTTTTCCTTGCGGTGAAGTTATTTTTTTAAGTCTTCTTAGACCGAACTGGGCCGAAGGCCCAGCCGGCCCGTCGCGCTGCACCGCCTCCCGCTCAGAGTCCGGCCCCAGCAAGCCGCCGGAGTCCTGAAGGACTCCGCAACCCCGCCACTGCCTCGGGGTGCCCCACCTTTAAATAGGGATGGCCTCGGCCCCTCTACCCCACCGAACCCCACCGGCGCCGCATCGCCGCCTCCCGCGTCGCGCGGCATCGCCGCCCGCCCCGTGTCGTCTCCTCCAGCCGCCGCCGCTGCTCGCCCCCGTCTCTGCCACGTCGCGCCGCCGCCGAACCCCGCCGCCAGGAGCCGCCACCGCCTCGCCCGCATCCTGCCGCAGCCGCCGGCCGATCCCGCGTTGACCGGTAAGAACCATCCGGTTCATCTCGGTTTATTTTTTTTCTTCGGTTATTCTCGGTTCGGTAGATTTAGATCGATTTTTCTAGGTTTTATTATTTAACGAACATCCGTTCGTTTTAACCAACGGTATTCGTCTTTTATGTTCTATTAGCGAACATTCGCGCCGTAGTTTTTTCTTTTTAGTTTATTTTCGGCTAGGGACCTATCCGCGAATAGTTTTATCACGATTTAGCCCTGATCTTTAAACTAGCATAACTTTTTACTCGTTTATCCAAATTAGATGAAACCAGCGCCTAAATCTTCGTATCGTTTTGTTCTGTCTAGTTAACCAACTTGAACATGATTTTGGTATGGTAAAATTTGAGTTTAGTCCAGATTAGTAAATGATCTTGTTTCGTTCGTATTTCGAGTTTCGTTTCTCTGTTTGAGTTGAATCTTTTTGCAAATCGTAGCTAATCACTTGTACCTACTGTTAAGATCTAATCCACATGATAATATTGCTGTTAGGTTTTACTTCTATTAGTTTCAGCCGTTGCTTGTTTCGTGTTTGATTTGGATCTTTTCTCGGTTTTCCCGTTGTTACGTTTGAGTCATTGCTTATGTTTGCTATTGTTTGTCTATGCTAGATTACCCGGAGTGTGAAGCTTGTTACTACGAATCTCTAGAGTTTGTAGACCGTCAGCAAGGCAAGTTACATTTTGATCATACTCTTTCATACCCAGTTTTTACTATGCATTAGTATTGCTCCTCAAATAAATGCATGAGTACGATTGGGAACATATGGTTTGGTTGTAGTGCTTGAGGTAGGAACCTAATACCTTTTTGATCACCCCGGGAATATATGTTATGCTTATTATTGCTTAGCCATGCTCGTAGACGGGGATTGGATCGTGATTCACACATGGAAGTTTGAGAGTTATTTAATCATGGATAACATTAAGGTGGCAACTTTAATATACATCTGGGTGGATTGGTTGAGGCACCTGGGGAACCCAGTGTTGCCTGTTTTGGGAAATCCCGGAGTACACGTGTGATTTTTCCTATGGTTCGCCAGCTAGGCTCAAAGGAATCATAAGATTATTCATGCTAGAAACTTCTGTGTGCAGCCACAAGCCATTATGGGCTCTGGCAAAGTTGAGTAAGTTGTGTGAGCTCTTAAAGAGGTGGACTTGCAGATGTAGGGGAAAGTAGGAGACCGGTCCGCCCGGAGTAGAGAGCTATTGCTTCAGAAAGACTATGTATCAATCATCCGATCATGGATGCGGTTGAGTCTTGTGGGGAAAAGTGCGCAAACCTCTGCAGAGTGTATAAACAAATCATGGTTAGCCGTGTCCCCGGTTATGGACATCTTTAGTATCTAGTACTTGAATCTATTGATGTAATCTCATCACGTTACTTTAATTAGTTTGAATTGGGTTAATGATGATACTTTTACTTGGGATTTGAGTTGGGGTTACCTTCTCAAATAATGGGCAACTTGGGAGTAATTAAATAAATTTATTCCTTTGTTGTAGGGAAAAACTAGCTTTATGCAAAATCATAAACTTACAGCCTCCACCAGCCAAATATTGCATGTAGATATAGTTCTTGCATTTCATTGCTTTACAGTGTAACTCTGCCAGCATATTCAATGTGCTGACCTACATGGCTGCAATGTCTCATGTTGCAGACTACTCAAACGATGAATACGGTGCGATAGGTCATTCTTTTGCACTCAGCTATGTCGTTGGAGTTGATGGACTCATTTACCTTCGAAGATTCTGTAGTTATTTAGTTTAGATGGCCTTCAGCCATGTTATTTTTTGTGTAATCATACTCTTTATGAGGACTCAATGTATAAGTGTGTGATTGAAACTCTATTATAATTCCTCGAGTACTGTGCGTGTCAGCATGATCGATCCAGGGATGACACTGATGCACAAAGACTTGAACGTTTGAGGTTTGGTCGCTACAAGATGGTATCAGAGCACATGCTGACTGTAGGACGCGACCACTAGAATAAGCCACATGATTTCTCTTCTCTACTCATTTCTAATTCTCCTCTCTTTCTATTCTATAGATGGCGGATCCCAGGAGCAAGTTCACTCAGCCAAATGACGACACCCTTTTCGGACGCCACTTGAAGGTAGTCACTAAGTATTTGAACATCGGACTACCAAGCTTCACGGGAACTTTCTCTACATCTGTACTGAAAGAGTAGCGTTGGAAGATCAAAGTCTGGGTACCTGGGAGGACATTTGCGCCAACAACGGATCCTATCGATTTCTACTTGGATGCACCAAGCTGGAGTATACGAAAGAGCATGGCATCCCATATCACTTTTGGGCGCATATGTGAAGTGTACCACAAGGAGCTGGAGAATACCATTTATCAGATATGTGGCCGTTGAGATGACAAATGGGAGATGATTCGTACCAGGAGGGATGGATCAATTGCAGCCTACATTCAAGAGATGGGAGATCATATTCATCGACAAGAGAATCAACAAATTATCAACATGAAGAAGATCAAGAATCTGGTGAAGAGAAACAATGAGCTAGAAGAGGAACTCAAGTCTACACGCGATGGATATGAGGAAGATATTGCAGTACTACTGGAGAAGCAAGAAGACCTGAAGTGGAAGGTAGGAATATCACTAGAGAATATCAAGTGAGCAACAGAGATCTGTTCAGAGGACTACATCATCCTGGACGACACCAACACGGATAATGATGCAAATGATGATGACTACGTTGACGAAGCTGGAGCAGATATTATGGAGTCTTCCTCTGATGAAAAGTTCTAGATGACCACCATTGTAACAAGTAGTATTCCTCCAAGTAGTTAGCAATGATCGAGATTGTAATCATAGGTTAGACCAATTGTGTGATCTTGTGTGCTATTAAATGAAGTGAATTGATTGTGTTTGTCTCATGAGCATATTGGTAGTGAATCTCTCTTAGACCTCTATTCTATTCTATTTTATCACCCCTTCTAAACCCATCAGATGCCTCCGAGATGTGATAATGGATTTGCATTCCCACCGGAGCTCACTCAGTTGATCCAGCAGCAGAATGCCTTCATGCAGATACTAGTTCAGAACCAGAACCAAGGCAACAACAACAACAACAACAACCCACTACCACCACCCCTGTTGACCACCTAGTCCTCTTTCTAAGGTTGAATCCGCTGGTGTTCTCTAGTAGCACCGAGCTGATTGTTGCAGATGATTGGCTCCGCAAAATTGGAAGAGAGTTGACCACTGCAGGATGCACTGATGCGGAGAGAGTGCACTTTGCCGCACATCAGCTTGATGGACCCGCAACATCTTGGTGGGAGAATTTCACCGCCACTTACCCCATTGACATTGTTACATGGGATCAGTTTCAGCAGGCTTTCTGCAATGCCCATGTTTCAGCCGGAGCTATGAGCATGAAGAAGTGCGAGTTTCACAACTTGCGCCAAGGAGGGCGTACAGTGGGACAGTATGTGGATGAGTTTAGTAAGTTAGCACGCTATGCCCTAGATGACGTAGTCACAGATGCCGCTAAGCAGGAGAAGTTTCTTGAAGGACTCAACAATGAGCTGAGCATGTTGTTGATGGTGGCAACTTTCAACAACTACCCGGAGTTGGTAGACAGGGATCTCATGATTGAAGGCAAGCAGCAACAGATTGATAATCGCAAGAGGAAGTATGGACAGGGGAGGTATACCTTTGGAGCTCAGCAGAAGCCCCGCTATTCCCTGTACTCGGGAGGACACAACCACAACCATGGAGGACATACACACACTGGATCAAGCTCGCACAACCACAATGGCCCCAAGAATGGCAATGGGAATGGAGGAAGCAGCAGCCAGAACCATTCCAACCCTTCAACACCAGCCAAGAGGGATCTGAGCCACATCACCTGTTTCAAGTGCCAGAAGACCGGACATTATGCCACTCAATGTCCTGAAGCGAAGAATGGAAATGGCAATGGAGGCTCTGCCAAGAAGCCTAACCCCTTCACCAAAGGTGAGGTGAACCACGTCAGTGTGGAGGAGATTGAGGATCAACCCGACGCAGTTGTCGGTAAGTTTTTGATTAATGCATTTACCGCACTTGTTCTTTTTGATACTCGTGCATCGCATTCATACATATCAAGGGGATTTGTGGATAAGTATAACCTATCAACTGTTTCCCTCAAGTCACCTATGTTAGTAAGTTCCCCAGGAGCGGAGTATATGGCTAGTAGGGGATGCTATCAGTTGCCACTAACCATGGGTAGACATGTTTTCCCCACAGACTTGATTGTTCTGGAGTCACAATGATTGGATGTGATACTAGGAATGGATTGGCTATCCAAGTTTCAAGGAAACATTGATTGCGCCAGTAAATCAATTCTTCTCACTGCGCCAGAAGGAAAGAGGATCAAGTATGTATCCCGGCATGCGCCGAGGAGGACTCAGGTGAATTACTTATCAGGAGTTGTACAGGAGGAAGTACCAATAGTGAAGGATTACCCTGACGTATTTCCGGAGGAGTTACCAGGCATGCCATCAGATCGAGACATTGAGTTTTTGATTGAGCAAACCTCTGCAGAGTGTATAAACTAATTATGGTTAGCCGTGTCCCCGGTTATGGACATCTTGAGTATCTAGTACTTGAATCTATTGATGTTATCTCATCACGTTACTTTAATTAATTTGAATTAATTGGGTTAATGGTGATACTTTTAATTGGGATTTGAGGTCGGATTACCTTCTCAAATAATGGGAAACTTGGGAGTACTTAAATAAATTTATTTCTTTGTTGTAGGGAAAAACTAGCTTTATGCAAAATCATAAACTTACAGCCTCCACCAGCCAAATATTGCATGTAGATATAGTTCTTGCATTTCATTGCTTTACAATGTAACTCTGCCAGCATATTCAATGTGCTGACCTACATGGCTGCAACGTCTCATTATGCAGATTACTCAGACGGCCAATAAGGTGCGATAGGTCGTTGTTTTGAACTCAGCTATGTCGTTGGAGTTGATGGACTCATTTACCTTCGAAGCTTCCGCAGTTATTTAGTTTAGATGGCCTTCAGCCATGATATTTTTTGTGTAAACATACTCTTTATGAGGACTCGATGTAATAAGTGTGTGATTGAAACTCTGTTATAATTCCTTGAGTATTGTGCGTGTCAGCATTACCGATCCAGGGATGACACTGATGCACAGAAACTTGACCGTTTGAGGTCTGGTCGCTACAGTTAAGATAGGAGATCACTGTTATCATGGGTTATGTGACCTAGGTGCTAATGTGAGTGCTACTCCCTTCTCATTATATATTAGCAGAATAACTATTCTGCACACCACTTCCGCACTGCACGCTGAACGCAAGTGCACGTCATTCTTTGAACCAAGTGTGCTGCAGTACTCACACGAGTGAACTTCTCGTCGAAAAAAACTGCACGCGTTATTTTTTTGGTACTATTTTCGCTCTAATTTTTCAACCATTTATCGGAATGAGGCGCGTAATATACCGTTGAAAAGCTATGGATTAGGCGCAACTTCGACATGTTGAACACTTTTCGAGATTCCACACGGTTTAAGAGCAGTTTTGAAAATAGTGCGGCCCATGACGAGTGGCAGCGAGCGTTTTTTCGCGATTTATTCTAAACCGCTCGTCGGAATGAAGCAAACGATATGCCATTTGATAGATATTGTCGAGGCGCATATTTTTCATCTATAAAGTTTTCTCTAATTCCTTACGGTTTAAGAGCAGTTTCAAATTTACTAAATAGCAGAATTCTGTTTTTCAAAAAAATTCAAATTTTCGGTATTGTTTTCGCTCTAGTTTTTGAACTGTTTGTCGAAATGACACGTGTGACACACCGTTGGAAAGCTACGAACGAGGCGCAACTTTCATATGTTGAAACATTTTTGAAATTCCTTACGTTTTTAGGTTAATTTTGAAAATTGTGCGGCAGACGACGAGTGGCAGCGGCCGTATTTGGCGAATTTTTTGCAAACCGCTGGTCGGAATGATTCAAATGATACTCCGTTGGAAAGATACCGATGATACACAACTCTTTTATGTAGAACACTCTCTCTAATCCTTTACGGTTTAAGAGGAATTTCGAATTTACCGAAATGCGGACACTTTGTTTTTCACGACACCCAAATCGACATGGGTACTTCATCCGACTGAGAACCGCACGGCAATAGACGTAAAACCGCACTGCATCACAGGGGTAAGAGAACTGCATGGTTTCTTTTATTCAAACGTGATTTTTTCAAGAACGAGAAAGTAGAGTGCACTTCACATCGGGTGTAAATGAACCACAACAGTACCAAAAAGTGAACCACATTACTTTTTTTCGCTTTCGTAACAATTTTTTTGCACTTACGGGATGAACAACATCATATGGCCGACCGCACTGCTTCTGAATGAAAATCGCACTGCATCAGATGGTCAAGCGAGCTGCATAATATGTTTTGTCGGACGTTCTTTTTCTCATACGCAAGTGAACAACATTACTCTCAAAAGTGAACGACATTTCGAAGACCGAAGGCACTGCAAGTGTTGACGTAGTTGACTGAATTCTGAGACACATGAAAACATTTTTGCAACACTCGATTTTTTGCGACACTCAAATCGACGAGTGAGCTTCATCCAACATAAAATCACACTGCTTCAGACGAAAAACCGCACCGCATACAAGGGTCAAGCGAGCTGCATAATTTTTTTGTCGGGCGAGTTTTTGTTGTTTTTTTTAATTTTTTATAAACAAGAGTGGACCGCAAAGACGAGTGCAAATGAACCTCGGCATACATGGAAGCGGACCGCATGACATTTTGTCTTTTCTCTTAAAAAAGTTATAGGTTATGTGGACCACATGGCCAACGTTACTGATCGGCTTCATTTTATTTCTTTTATTAACTTTTTAAAATGCATCCGAATTACATGGCCAAGACAAGAGAACTGCATCTTTTTTGTTATGATAATAATGACCATGCTTTTTTACAGAGTGAACGTTACACATTTTTCGTAACAATGAACATCAATTCCCCTAATAATAAGGGGATTTTCTTGATGCAAAAAGGCAAAAAATAATGAATCTCTAGGCACACATACAGTCGTACATATATCTCTACAGAGCAGAATTAGCTCTCGAGCACCACCAGCAACTAACTGAACCACATGGGCTGCCTTTTGCCGCATTGCCCACTGCAAACACACGCCTAGTGCACTGCACTCGTGTGCAGTGCACTTTTTCTTTCACTATTTGCCTTTTTCATAATACACATTAACGATTTAATTAGCAAACGATCATCGACAAGTTCTTTTTAGTGAGTGTGTTGTGCACTTCTTTTCTCTTTATTTGCTTCTTGGCTTCTCTCCTGCAAAAGAAATCAATTTGAAACCGCAGCAATTAACAATAGCGGATTCAAGTGCCGGGCATCAGCAGTACCGCCGGGCCCAATCTCTGCAACACACATGATCCGCACCACACAACGAGACTCTGAATTTCATTGGTGCACTGCACAAACTGCACGGGAGCTTGCGGGTGCTAGAGCAGTGGGTGTCCTCGTCTCCCCAATTTGACCCTGAGGATGAAGAACAAAGCGGCATGACTTCATGGGACAACAGTAGTTGCTTCAAAAGTCTCCGGCGGTAAGAAATCGGTTCAGAGAGAAAAAAACTAACACTTGGTCAGGGGATGGAAGCAAACCTGCAGTCAGGAGCAGAAGCGGTGGAGATAGCAGCTAGCAGTGGAGCAATTGGAGGCCACGAGCAACGGATCGAACGACCTTCTTTGCACACCGCCGCCTGCTGCTATGCTCCCGTAGCTACTGCCGCCGCTGCACCTCGCTAGACTGGAAACCGAACTGCAGCTCCTCGATACGCATGGGTGCAGTGCACAACACATACGGCCATAGAGAACAAATAACCTGCAAGATAGTAGAAAGTGCACCACAAAGATGTTCTTAGTGAGCTGCATCGATTTTAAGAAATTATACACCATTGTCCTTACAATTTTGCAAAAAACAATTCCCCCCAAAATAACAAAGAAGTGAACTCCCATGTACAATTTTTTCTGCAAAGTGAACTCCTTTGTCAAATACACTGCGCGGCAATTCTGGACTGAAAGCGGAGGTGGAGTCCTGGATCATACACAAAATTTTCAAAGAGAAAGCAATGAACTGCACAAAAGAAGCCCTGAACCGAAAACTATGCAAAACACTTTCAAACAGAACCGCGAACACCCAGCCGAAGGAGCTGCAATAGAGAGCCAGCCGAGCTGCACTATGGCGAGAGGTGACCCTCCTAGTCGTCAAAGGGAAATGCAATCCACGGTCAACCAAACTGCATGCCGGCACGGACTTCAGAGAGCCCTCTCGCCCAGGAGCCACCTGAGGCATCAGCGACCCATCAACCGTAAAATCTAGGATGGGGAAGAGGCGTGATGGGGGAGCTGGCCCGGCCGCGGCGGCACGGGTCCAGGCAGGTTCGTCTTCGCGGCGAGGTGGTGGCCAATCACGTCGTGCCTCTGCTATGGTAGCCCCGGCGTACTGAACATCCACTCTGCCTGAACCGCGTGCCAGGAGCCCAGTCAAAAGAGCTGCTCTCACCGGGGGGCGTTGGTGTGGGTGGTGAATCACGTCGGCGCAGAGGATCAACGGCTCGGAAAGCCACACGGGGAGGCAGCGCGCGGCTCCTGCAATGCCTCCGGTCGGAGCAGGGCCTGACTTTTGGCGCCCCTCAACAGAGCACCTTGCTGGTGGGGAGGGGATGCAGGGAGGCCACGGCGGGGTGGCGGGGTGGCGGGGGAGGACCCACGCCAGCAGCAGCGCGGGGTATCTGCGGGCGGCGCGTCTGGATCCACACCGGCAGCTTCACGAGAAGCCTTGGGGTGGCGCAGCCGGATCCATGCCGGCAGCCGCACGGGGCTCCTGGTGGCGGCGTGCCAGGATCCGCGCCAGTAGCCGCGCGAGGCGCCTGGTGCTGTTGGGAGGCGCGCCTGGATTTGCCGAGAAGGAAGGGGCCGTTGGGAGCCGCGCATCGGATTCACCGAGAGGTGCTCTATGGGGGAGTGGCGAGTTGGATCCGTCAATGGAGGGAGTTGGACGGGCGCTAGGGAGGCACCGACAATGAAAGGTGGAGGGTAGGTGGGAGGAGGAAGAAGGTGGGAGGGAGGGGGGTCGGGCCGATGTAGGGCGCCAACACGGCGCCGGAGGAAGGAGGTGGTGTGGCGGGGACGAAGCGGCAGCGCCGAAGGAAGGAGGTGGTGCGGCGAGGCCCGAGCGGCGGCACCGGAGAAGGTGGAGGAGGGCACGGGAGTGGAGGAGGTGGGCGTACGGCAGTGGGGGGATTGGGATTTGGTTAGTGGAGAGAGAGGGGCGATTGTTTTTTCGCGTGCTTGCGGTTCGGTTCGGTCTGCACAGGCGATTAGATAGGGCGTGACGCAGTTCGTTTTTGTTAGCAGAATAAGCATTTTGTTAGCAGAATAAGGTCTTAAGGGGTGTTATTAGAATAGACCCATCCTATATATCACTACTAGAGAAAAGCCTAGCAGCAGCGCAGGTTTTAGGCCTATCAGTAGCGCGGGCAGGAGCGCTACTGATAAGGCGCTACAGCTAAAGCTTAGCAATAGCGCGCCTAGACTCACGCTACTGCTAAATTGACTTAGTAGTAGCGCTTCTTCAGAACAGCGCTACTGGTAATTAGTAGCAGCGCTTCTCCTCTCCCGCGCTACTACTATTATTTAGTATTTTATTTCTTTTTTATTTCATGTTGTATTCATACACATTTACACAAGTTTTCATACAACAGGAATTTAGATATTGTTTTTACATCATAATGAGTTATTACATCACGGGGTGAAAGAACCGTGGACTAGTTTCAAGTGGATGTCCATCCACTTGAAACTAATTCGCGGTTCTTTCACCCAATGATATAATAATATCATCATCATCATCATATCATTAACAACTTATCATCATAATACATCATTGTCATATAACACCTCCTCAAGATCATCGTTTTCATTAATGACATCACATAGCAAATTGGTCACTAGTCGTAATCACAAGTACTCCTCATTATCAACTCTAACACATTGCCGCATAATAAACATATTGTACCTCATAGGACCTACTACATTCGATTAAGACCTACTACATTTTCTAAGGTAAAATAGCAAAAAACAAGATAGCCCCTGACTCTCCATTATGGAGAATGGAGACTAGCCTGTCTCCAATTCTTGCCTTTCGCTGAATGTTACTTCCAAGAACCTCCTTGCGAATGTCCATACATTTCTTCCATTCTTTGATGATCATGTGTTCACCGGTTTTAGAAATCCGATATGCACAGGTGAGCTCCCTAGATTTACCTGGCAGTATGTTCAGAACTGAGAGGCGACCATTCAGAGACATCAGATGAGGCACACAATCCATCGGGAGTTTCTGTTGGAAATCATAATAATAAATTCGTAGTTAGCAATGATGTACTAGTTTTAGAAGTATGCAAAAGATGCACGGATGTCGTAATAGTAAAAAATCTTACTAGGGTATCTCCAGAGAAGTTACCGTGGTTCAACACATGCACTAGTGGCACGTATTCACCATAATTTGGAGGAGTTCAATAATAGTTATTGTAATTTTCAAGAAGAGTAAAAAATGCGACCAGATGATTTTTCTCCTTATACGTTAATTTGGTGCCATCGGTGTAGTGGGTTTTATCTACCATCTTCCGCACAGTCTTTGAAGAATCAAAATAAGCTGTCAATGGAAATAAGCTATCAACTATTTTGAAATAAACAATATAAATTAGTTAATAACTATGTTTGAGAAACTCACATAGCGGTACAATCGGAAGCGTATCAACAAGGACCCAAATGTCCATATTGTCTTGCTCGATGTCAGGATCACCAAGATCCATGGTGACAATCATACCCTCATAAAAACCATACATTTTGCAAAGTGCTTCCCAATTTTGGCAACCAAAATGGGTTACGCTCTGAGCATTGCACAGATTTACTTTAAAATCCATATCATGATGGGTCCTTAGGTGTATTTTCTTTGTTTCAAAATTTTCATGGTCTTCAAAACCCATCCTCTCCAAGACATAGCGTCTTGCATGGCATGGGATAAGCTAGTTGAATTGTAAAATATGAAAATTAGACGTTGAAATAGCTGAAGTCATGCTTAATTACAAAAAAACACTTGTCGTTGTTGCGTACCGTTTCACAATCGAAGGTCTCCTCGAGCTTAATGCTGAAGCGCCGATCTTCGTCCAGCTCAACAAACCTGTCGCACATACCTCGATCGTCATGGCACCAGCTGCACTCCCTCGGGAGACTGTCGTCGTCCGAGGACGACATTTCCTGCGTTCAAAATTCAAAGATTAAACTTGTACATATTCTAGCACAAGTCATGCCAGAATTCATGAAAAAATCCGGCATGACCTTTGCTAAAAAAGGACATATCGAGCGCCTGAAATTTGTCAGAACGGAAATTAATCAACACTCCGGCAAAACATAGGCCACTCGGAGATGTAAACTGAACATGAACGGCCACTTGGGCAACCGCATATCCTGTTTGAGCAACAACACAAGATATACAAGGATATTTGGCTGGTCGCACCTCGATGTCGGAGGGGGTCGGTGACTGGGACGACGGCAGGGATGTCGGAGGGGGTCGGTGACTGGGACGACGGCAGGGATGTCGGAGGGGGTCGGTGACGGGGACGACTGAAACCGTATAAGTTATCACTAATACATCCAGAATAATTGCTTAAACTAAAAAATAACAACAAATATGACATGTTCAACTAGTTTTATTAATTTAACTAGTTCTTACTAAATATAAACTTACTATAAATAGAAAAAAACTAGTTCTTTCTAAAAATAAAGTAGTTCAACTAGCCTAAAGTAGTTCAACTACAACTACTATTAATCATACTGCCCTAGTTAACTAGTACCATCACTACTAGTAATTAACATCTACTACTACTAAAAATCTAGTACTAACTAAGCAACATCTAGTACTAGCTATGAACCCTAAATTAACATCTACTACTACTAAATCTAGTACTAACTAGTGGCAGGGAGTGGGGGCGACCGAGAGGTAGCTAGGGGCGGCGAGGTCGAGGGCGGTGGGAGGAGGGCTGCCGGCAGAGGAGGGAGGAGGGGTGGCCGCAGGCGGAGGGAGGAGGGCGGCGACGGAGGAGGGAGGGGCGGCCGCAGGCGGAGGGAGGATGTGCGAGGAGGAGGGAGGAGGGACAGAAGGAGGGGAGTACCTCGGTGGCGGACGGACGAAGGCGGCAGCGGCGGCGACGCACGACGACGGTTATCGGCACGCGGGCGAGAGTGAGAGTGTGAGTAAGAGAGAGGTTGTGCGCGTGGGGATAAAGTAGGGATAGTTGTAGCGCGTTCACCAAAACGCGCTACAGTTAATCTGAATAGCAGTAGCGCTTTTCATATAAACCGCTACTGCTAAGTGTAACTATACAAAAAATATACGCCAATGCAAAAATACATTGGCCATCAATGATCTTTTTGTGTACAATCTGAATTGTCAATATGAGTCCTCTCCGGTAGGAACCGGAGAGGACTCATATTGCGCCCACAAATTTCACACATAGAGTTCAGTGAAGACCAACTGGTTGTGATAGTTTCAGAAATAACATATTTAAGGTGGTAAACACCCTGTTCACGGAGCGAGGTGGGACTAAACTTGTGGGCTGATCTTAGCAGTAGCGGTTTTCTACTAAGCGCGTTGCTGCTAACTTCCATAGCAGTAGCGCGGTTCATTATAGGGCGCTACTGCTATAACTAGAGGGGGGGTGTCGGTGTCAAAACCGGCGGATCTCGGGTAGGGGGTCCCGAACTGTGCGTCTAGGCGGATGGTAACAGGAGACAAGGGACACGATGTTTTACCCAGGTTCGGGCCCTCTTGATGGAGGTAAAACCCTACGTCCTGCTTGATTAATATTGATGATGTGTATTACAAGAGTGGATCTACCACGAGATCAAGGAGGCTAAACCCTAGAAGCTAGCCTATGGTATGATTGTTGTAATGTATGTTGTGTCCTTCGGACTAAAGCCCTCCGGTTTATATAGACACCGGAGAGGGCTAGGGTTACATAGAGTCGGTTACAATGGTAGGAGATCTACATATCCGTATTGCCAAGCTTGCCTTCCACGCCAAGGAAAGTCCCACCCGGACACGGGGCGAAGTCTTCAATCTTGTATCTTCATAGTCTTGGAGTCTGACGGACGATGATAGTCCGGCTGTCCGGACACCCCCTAGTCCAGGACTCCCTCAGTAGCCCCTGAACCTGGCTTCAATGACGATGAGTCCGGCGCGCATAATGTTCGGCATTGCAAGGTGGGTTCCTCCTCGAATAATCCATAGAAGATTGTGAACACCAGGATAGTGTCCGGCTCTGCAAAATAAATTCCACATTCCACCGTAGAGAAAATAAAATGTACACAAGTTCAATCTGCTGACGTACTCCGTGGCATGACGTCACGCCACTACCAAGCCTTTACTTGAATCATTTTTTATACCACCTCAGCGCGTTTAGCGAAGCGGTTTCCTTGGCACGTCTTGTCGAAGCAGAGATCGTGTTCCCCTTATTCCGGGATTCTCATCAATACGGGCGTGGGTAACCCAAACGCGCCATTGATGGTGGCGCTTGGGAGATAAGCGAGTTTTACCAGGCTAGTGGGGACGCATAGTCTTCGTCCGCCTATATATAAGGGATAATGATTCACCTTTTCACCTACGCCTTCTTCCTTCTTTGCTTATCCATCTCCGCGCACTCGAGCTCCAGCGCCCAAGTTCGCGCATCTCGTCTCAACCTTCTCCGACCATGTCCGGAGCGGGAGGTACATGGTTGGCCTCCACTGTTAAGGAGGAGCACATCGCCAAACTGCGCAGCGCCGGATACCTCTCCGGCGACATCGCGCACCGGCTGCCCGATGAGGGGCAGCTCATTCCCACCCCCAAGCCCCATGAGAGGGTCGTTTTCCTTCCCCACTTCCTCCATGGACTGGGCTTTCCACTTCACCCCTTTGTCCGGGGGCTCATGTTCTACTACGGCCTGGATTTCCATGATCTGGCGCCGAACTTCATCCTCAACATCTCGGCGTTTATCGTCGTGTGCGAGGCCTTCCTCTGCATCCAGCCCCACTTCGGCTTGTGGCTCAAGACCTTCAATGTCAAGCCGAATGTAGTGAAGGGCACTCAAGCGGAGTGCGGAGGCGCCATGTTGGGCAAGATGCCCAACGTCCTTTGGCTCGAAGGGGCCTTCGTGGAATCCATCAAGGGGTGGCAGTCGGGGTGGTTCTATATCACCGAGTCGCGCGACCCTACGTGGGCGGCGGCCCCCGAGTTCAGATCTGGTATCCCTACGCAGCTCACCTCCTGGAAAGAGAAGGGCTTGCTGTGGGGTAATTCGAAGGAGCTGACGGGACTCCAAGCCTGTATCCAGAAGCTGGTGAACAAGAAGCTCAGGCTGGTTAACGTGGTCAAGTCATGCTCGTCTGCCGGATTCTCCCATGCCAAGAACGGGCATTCAATCTGTGGGAGTTCAATCCGAAACAGCACCAGGCATTGAGCGGGCTCTTCGACATGATGTACGAAGGCGCCTGGAGGGTGCTGTTTAAGGGCGCCGAAGCCCCTGCATCCGCGACGGAAGATCGCGGATTTCACTCGCAGCATCCAGCTGATGAGGTAAGTGATTCTACCCCTTTACGGGACACTTGTTGTTAATAGCTCGACCCTAAGCGGGTTTCGATCTTCCTTTTCCTTTGACCGGACTGGTTGAAGAAGGCGGAGCAGCTTATTTGCCCGGCTCCCATGCCAGAAAACCCAGTAGACACCCGTCTAGCGGGGATGCTGGTTCCGGCACCGCATGTGGTGCCGGAGAAGAAGGCCAAGAAGGTGGCCACGGGTACTCGAAAGAGTTCCCGTTTCCAAGTCTCCAACGACTCCAGGGCGGACTCCTCCCCCGAAGATGAGGAGGAGGAAGAAGACTCTCTCCAAGAGGAGGGAGAGAGGAAGAGGAAGGCTTCCCCAATAGGGGAGGCCGAAGGGTCCAAGAGGGGAAGAACTATTCCCCCGGACAGCTCTGCCAACACCAACGTTGGCAGCGAAGAGTGGCCTTCAAGGGCCAGGCCTCCGGCAATATCGTAAGTATCCGGATTCTTGAATGATTCATAATTTCTTTTTATGTCACATAGCGTCCTTCTAATGCCGCATACTGCCTGCAGTCCGGCCGATGATGATCTCCCCGCTTCATCGAGCGGGTCGTTGGCTCCATCGGATGTGGACTCCATCCCGACGGCCTCCACCCCTCGCTCCACTGAGGACGCCGAGGTGGGATCCCAGGAAGGGACCCATCAGGAGGAGGCTCCGGAGGCGCCGCAAGGCAGCCTCCCGGACTTTGCGCCGGACTCCACACCGGAACCCACAGTGGTTCCAGAGTCCGGCAGGCGGCCCCTTCGGAAGAAGGGCAAGACCGTGACGCCGGCGGCCTCCGTCCAACCGGAGGTGCCGGACAACTTGCTGGAAGCGCTCAAAGGAGCTTCCATCGAGGAAGAACACCGCACTATTATGAGTGCAGTGATTCAGAAGGTTCAGCTCGCCAAGAGCGGGCTGACCGAAGCCTGCAGTAGCCTTCTAACAGGCTTTGAGGTAAGAAGTTAAAATTATGTAATGTAATACCGCATAGACAGTAGCCCCTGATGCTCAGTTTGGTGTTCGGAAAGAAAAGCCGGACTGAGGATCTAAAAAGATATACGCAGGGTTGCTAAAAAGTATGTCAATATGGGTTTGCAGGCTGCGCTGCTGACCTCTGCCGCACTGACTGCGGAGGTCGGTGCGTTAAAGCAAGATCTCGAGCGGTCCGAGCAAGAGCTCGGTCGTGCCAAGAAGCAGCTCGAGGACAAAGAAGGTGAGTAACACCACTTTGAATAGTTACCTTACAGGAAAGGATTTAGGTTGCAATAAAAGAATAACAAGGATAACATGGGTACTGCAGGGGCCACGAACAAGGTGGCAACCCTGAAGGAGGCTGTGTTCGCGGCCGAACGCAATGCAGCCGCGGAACGGGCAGAGCGAGAGAAGCAGGAGGTGCGGGTGGCGGAGGTGCGGCAAGAGCTCCAGGCTCTCATGGAGAAGCATGAGAGTTTGGAGCGCGACTCCAAGACTCGAGAGTCCGAGCTCGCCTCGGCTCTCGAAAGTGCCAAGTCCGCCAAGGCCGAGGCCCGTAAGGCCCTTCAAGAGGTGGAAGATGTGAAGAAAATAGCGGCGGGTAAGGCATTTTTCATGCAAAGCAAGCATGTTAATGTAAACTACCTGACACTTACCCGAATTCGGAGCTCTCCAGGGGCGTTTGCAGATTTGCCTCGCAGTGTATCCGATGCCGCCGCATTCTACCGTGGTGAGGAGGGGAGCTCAACAGAGAAGGTCTTCTGGTCTCAGTATGCTGAGGCCGGCCATCTGGTGCCCCCTAGCGACCAGCTGAAGCAGCTGGTCGAACTCCACAAGGTAGCTGAGGAGGCCATGAAGGGCCTCATAGTCCGGGTGTGGCCTGGAGAGGCCATGCCTGGGAGCTACTTCGGCCTCGTGCGGCGGCTGGTGGATGCGTGCCCCTGGGTGGAGGTCATCAAGCGCTCCGCCTATATTGAAGGTGCTCGTCGGGCCCTTGCCCGCGCAAAGGTGCGCTGGGGCAGGCTGGATGCGGAGAGGCTTCTCACTGATCCGCCGCCAGCGGGCAAGGAGTATCGTACGCCCGAAATGTACTATAAGACTGTCCTGAAGGGTGCCCGCAATATTGCGGATGAGTGCCCCAGAGATGTAATTATTGAGTAAACTCGCTATGTATTATCCTGTGCGCTAAAAACTTTGTTCATATGCGCTAAGCAATGCTTGTTTAATTTAAAATATTACCTTCTATGCGGCCGTTTATAAAATCTGAGAGATGGCAAGTCGTTGGCTTCAGCCCCCGTGCCACTAGTGCTGGGGTGTTCGGGATAAACTTGAGCACTCTTGTTCCCATTTTTGGGTCCATCTAGGGAGGCGCCCAACACAACGAACAAGGCAACCGGACTTATAATGCTTGAACACTCTCACTTAGCCATAGAATTCTATAATTTTAAATTTTGGTGAAGCCCCTAGTATTCGGGGCGCTATCCACGCCTTCGTCGGACATTATCCGGTACTTCGCTCGAAGCGGCATAAGTCTTTAGGGACCCGAAAAGACCTCTCGAACAGCGACCAGTCTCTCGCCTTATCATGCCAGTCAGTTTTAGCTTTCTCCACTGAGGCGCTCGCCCAGCTCAACCGGGGCGCAATCGCAGTGGTTCTCCCAGTGCCACCTTAGCCGACAGAACGGAACGTAAGGCACCAAAACGTGGGAGCCGGGCAAACCCAACTATTGACCCAAGACATGATTCGGAGCCGATTCATATAATGCTATAAGTTCGGGGTGCCGCACTTGTGAAAGTGTTCGGACTTATCACACCATAATGCGGGGAACATAAGCCCCTGGTGTATTCGGCCGTACCAAAATATACGGGTGCAAGATGTCATTAGTGAACATATATGTAAAGTAATGCGATTACAGGCAAAAAGTGCTGCATTATTTATTCAAGGAATTCTGCTATGAGTGCGGAAGGATACAAATAGTGCGGTAAGCAAGGGATTGGACTAAATAAACATGTCCCCCTCCAGGGATTGGCTGTGGACTGGTGTATATAATCAAATTTAATGCTCGTAATGGAGACCACCTAAGTGTTCGTCGCAACCTTTTTCCCTCCCTGGCTGTTGCATCATGAGTTCGGCGGGTTCACCGCTGGACAGGGCCTCTGATGAACGGAGTCTTGTGTATACAAAGAAGGAAAATAGAAAAAAAAAGAGACACACTTGTGAGCCCCTGGTGTGGTCGAGCCGCACTCTGGGTCTGTTGTGGTCGTGCCCCTCCCCCTAGACCCATGGTATCTCCAGAGCGTAATGATGTACGCGGAGGGTTGGTCTTGAAATCATGCGAGGGCTGGGGTTGGGGCCGCATTGCTACGCGTGCTCAGAACGTGCCAGGTGGTCTTGGTTGATGTTGCTCCGGGCACGTTTGGCCGTGTCCGGCCGTTTAACGGCCGGACTCGAAAATTGCCTTAGAAGGCTGCTCTGTACTTCTGCCGCGAGAGCCGCTGTATGTTCCTCCATTCGGAGGGAGCGTTCCGTATTTCCGTTGACCGTAATGACTCCACGAGGGCCTGGCATCTTGAGCTTGAGGTATGCACAATGCGGCACCACGTTGAACTTTGCAAACGCGGTTCGTCCGAGCAGAGCGTGGTAGCCGCTGCAGAACTGGACTATGTCGAAGATTAACTCCTCGCTCCGGAAATTATCCGGGGATCCGAAGACCACTTCCAGCGTGACTGAGCCTATACAGTTAGCTTCAACACCTGGTATGACGCCTTTAAAGGTCGTCTTTGTAGGTTTAATCCTTGAGGGGTCTATGCCCATCTTGCGCACTGTATCCTGATAAAGCAGGTTCAGGCTACTGCTGCCGTCCATCAGGACTCTCGTGAGGTGAAATCCATCGACGATTGGGTCTAAAACCAATGCGGCGAATCCGCCGTGGCGGATGCTGGTCGGATGGTCTCTTCGATCGAAAGTGATCGGACAAGAGGACCATGGATTGAACTTCGGGGCGACTGGCTCCATCGCGTATACGTCCCTTAGTGCACGCTTCCGCTCCCTCTTGGGTATATGGGTTGCGTATATCATGTTTACCGTCCGCACTTGTGGGGGAAAACCCTTCTGTCCTCTACTATTCGGCGGCCGGGTCTCTTCCTCGTCATCGCTATGCAGCCCCTTGTCATTGTTTTCGGCAATTAACTTGCCTGCCTGCTTGAATACCCAACAATCTCTGTTGGTGTGGTTAGCTGGCTTTTCGGGGGTGCCATGTATCTGGCATGAGCGGTCGAGTATTCGGTCCAAATTGGACGGACCCGGAGTGGTTCTTTTAAATGGCTTCTTCCGCTGACCGGGTTTAGAGCCTCGGAATCCGGCGTTGACTGCCGTATCCTCCTTGTCGTCGCCGTTAACGCGGCGTTTATTTTTGCTTCGACGCAACCTGCCATTGTGGCCCTTGGTATCCGGACTGCCAGAATTTTTACTGAGGTTGTTGCTGCGAGCTAGCCAGCTGTCCTCTCCCGCACAGAAGCGGGTCATTAAGGATGTGAGGGCTGCCATGGATTTTGGCTTTTCCTGTCCTAGGTGCCGGGCTAGCCACTCGTCGCGGATGTTATGTTTGAAGGCTGCGAGGGCCTCTGCATCCGGACAGTCGACGATTTGATTTTTCTTTGTTAAGAACCGTGTCCAGAACTGTCTGGCCGATTCGTCTGGCTGCTGAATTATGTGGCTTAGGTCATCGGCATCTAGTGGTCGCACATATGTGCCCTGGAAGTTGTCAAGGAATGCGGCTTCCAGGTCTTCCCAACACCCAATTGACTCTACGGGCAAGCTGTTAAGCCAATGCCGAGCTGGTCCTTTAAGCTTGAGTGGGAGATACTTGATGGCGTGGAGATTGTCGCCGCGGGCCATATGGATGTGAAGGAGATAATCTTCGATCCAAACCGCGGGGTCTGTTGTGCCATCGTAGGATTCAATGTTTACGGGTTTAAACCCTTCCGGGATTTGATGATCCATTACTTCATCAATGAAGCATAGTGGGTGTGCGGTGCCTCTATATTGAGCAATATCACAACGTAGCTCGAGTGGGCGTTGTCTGCTGTGTTCGGCCCGGCCGGAGTTGTTGTATCCGGCGCGACGGTATTCGTCGTGGGTCGTGGGGCGCCCACGTGATCCATAGATGGATCTGGATTGCCTTGCTTTGTCCTCCAATATATCTTGCAAGTCCGGCGCATTCCCTCTTGGCTTCGCGCTTTTGGAGCGATGCCGGGGTATGGTCTTGGACTGGATGCCTCTCTGTCGCGACCACGGGGTGGTCGGTCGGCCGTATTATGCGCTGGTGATGAAGGTACGTATGCTTCCTCCTCTAATCGGGGGAGCAACTTGCGTTTTGGGTAGCTCTTGGAGGGGCGTTCGAGTTCATACTCTTCGGCCGCGAGGACCTCGGTCCATCTGTCGGCCAGCAGGTCTTGATCAGCTTGAAGCTGCTGCTGCTTTTTATTTAGGCTATTTGCCGTGGCGATAAGCCTGCGTTTAAAATGCTCTTGTTCGACGGGATCCTCCGGCACGACAAATTCGTCGTCGTTGAGGCTTGCCTCGTCTCCGGAGGGAGGTATGTAATTATCATCCTCGACCTCTTCGTCTGCTGCTCTCTCGTGAGGGCTTGCTTCTGCGTCCCCCTGCGCTGAATCTTGCTGGAGGGGATTGTCTTCGGCACTTTCTGGGGTGTTATTATCTCCTGTGCCGGAATCTCCATTCTTGCTGTGGCGGGATTTAGAGCGGTGCCGCTGACGCCGGCGCTTGGGCTGTTTCTTTAAGGAATCTGCCTCCGCTGCTTCTTCGCCGTCCCCATCTTTTGGGGTGTCCACCATGTATATGTCATATGACAAGGTGGTCTTCCAGTGCCCATGTGGGCGCTGGTTCTTGTTCGTCTCCGGCATCGTCGTCCATACCGTCGATGTCTTCGGAGTCGTAGTCTAGCATGTCGGTTAGATCGTCGACAGTGGCTACAAAGTGGGTGGTGGGTGGGCTTTGAATTTCTTCATCGTCCGCATCCCAACCATCCTGGCCGTAATCCGGCCAGGGCTCTCCGGATAGCGAGAGATGCTTTAGCGAATTTAGGATGTCGCCGAAGGGCGAATGTTGGAAGATGTCCGCGGCGGTGAACTCGATGATCGGCGCCCAATCGGATTCGACTGGCAAGGGCGCGGGAGGTTCGGAGTCCGGCAGGGAGTCCGGCACCTCGGAGTCACGAACTTTGCAAGGGACAAGGTTAGTGTTCGGTTCCATCGCCGTGGAAGTTGCAGCCCCCGAGGCAGTGTCTAGCCACCGGTCCTCGATCTACGCGATCGGCTCCGGACTATGGGTCGGAGCGGATTTATGTGCGGCCACCAAGGCACTGTCCGGCGGCAGAGTTAGGTCATGCCCATCGTGATAGCGCGGCACGCTCGGCTGTGGCTCGAGTCCGTCGAAGATCAAGTCCCCGCGGACGTCGGCCGTGAAGTTTAGGCTTCCGAACCTGACCTAATGGCCAGGGGTGTAGCTTTCGATCTGCTCCAGACGGCCAAGCGAATTGGCCCGTAGTGCGAAGCCGCCGAATACGAAGTTCTGTCCGGGGAGAAAAGTCTCACCCTAGACAGCGTTGTTGTTGATTGAAGGAGCCATCAAGCCTATCGGTGACGACATAGAGGAACTCTCAATGAAAGCACCAATGTCGGTGTCAAAACCGGCGGATCTCGGGTAGGGGGTCCCGAACTGTGTGTCTAGGCAGATGGTAACAGGAGACAAGGGACACGATGTTTTACCCAGGTTCGGGCCCTCTTGATGGAGGTAAAACCCTACGTCCTGCTTGATTAATATTGATGATGTGTATTACAAGAGTGGATCTACCACGAGATCAAGGAGGCTAAACCCTAGAACTAGCCTATGGTATGATTGTTGTAATGTATGTTGTGTCCTACGGACTAAAGCCCTCCGGTTTATATAGACACCGGAGAGGGCTAGGGTTACATAGAGTCGGTTACAATGGTAGGAGATCTACATATTCGTATTGCCAAGCTTGCCTTCCACACCAAGGAAAGTCCCATCTGGACACGGGGCGAAGTCTTCAATCTTGTATCTTCATAGTCTTGGAGTCCGGCGGACGATGATAGTCCGGCTGTCCGGACACCCCCTAGTCCAGGACTCCCTCAGGGGGCGAGGTCATGGCAATTAGAGCAGTAGCGCAGTTTGTGGTGGACGCGCTACTGCTATGTTGCTTTCAGCAGTGCCTTTTTCTATCACGCGCTGCTGCTAAATAGTAGTAGCGTCGTATTTTGAGGAGCGCTGCTGGTAAGATTCTGTGTATAGGCTTTTCCCTAGTAGTGTGTGTGTGTATATATATATATGTATATATATATATATAGATATGAAGAAATTAAAGATGAAATAGCACCTGCTGAAATAGAAGATATAGATGTTACTATTAATCTTGCTAATAGAGATACTATATCATCAATTGGGATTCTTAGAGATGCTGAAGTCTTGCATGGAAAAATAAAATACCCTACTGACTTTCTTCTTCTTAGCACCCCACAAGATGGCTTTTGTCCCATTATATTTGGTAGACCTTTCTTGAACACTGTCAATGCAAAAATAGATTCTGAGAAACAAACTATCGGTGTTAGCTTTGGTGATAAATCTCATGAGTTTAATTTTTCCAAGTTTAGTAAACAACCTCACAAGAAAGATTTTTAGTCGAGTGCCCCTACTGATCCTTTGGAACAATATTTGCTAGACCATGAAAATGATTTGCATATGCGTGAAAGAAATGAAATAGATAGAATCTTTTTCGAACAACAACCTCTGCTTAAACACAATTTGCCTATTGAAACTCTAGGAGGTTCTCCTCCACCTAAAGGTGATCCTGTGTTTTAACTAAAACAATTACCGGACACTTTGAAATATGCTTATCTTGATTAAAAGAAGACATATCATGTTATTATTAGTGCTAACCTTTCAGAACATGAAGGAGAAACATTATTGAAAGTTCTAATGAAGGATAGGGCTGCTATTGGATATACTCTTAATGATCTTAAGGGCATTAGTCCCACTCTATGTCAACACAAGATTAATATGGAACCTGATGCTAAACCCGTTGTTGATCGCCAATGTCGGTTAAATCAGAAAATGAAAGAAGTGGTAAGAACGGAGATATTGAAACTTCGGGAAGCAGGTGTAATCTATCATATAGCTGATAGTAGATGGGTAAGTCATGTTCATTGTGTCCCTAAGAAGGGAGGTATTACTGTTGTTCCTAATGATAAGAATGAGCTTATTCCACAAAGAATTGTCACAGGCTATAGAATCGTAATCAGTTATAGAAAATGAAATAAAGCTACTAGAAAAGATCATTACCCTCTGCCTTTTATTGATCAAATGTTAGAAAGATTATCTAAGCACACACATTTTTGCTTCCTTGATGGATACTTTGGCTTTTCACAATTACCTTTTTACAATCTGATGAAGAAAAGACCACTTTTACTTGTCGTTTGGAACATTTTCTTATAGACGTACGCCTTTCGGTTTATGTAATCCACCTGCTACCTTTCAAAGATGTATGGCTGCTATATTATCTGATTTTTGTGAAAAGATTGTTGAGTTTTCATGGATGACTTTTCTGTTTATGGGAAGTCTTTTGATGATTGTTTAAGCATTCTTGATCGAGTATTGCAAAGATGTGAACAAACATATCTTGTCTTGAATTGGGAGAAGTGCCACTTTATGGTTCATGAAGGTATTGTCTTGGGCCATAAAATTTCTAAAAGAGGCATTGAAGTGGACAAAGCCAAGCTTGATGCAATTGAGAAAATGCCATGTCCTAACCATATCATAGGTATTCGTAGTTTCCTTGGTCATGCTGGTTTCTATAGGAGGTTTATCAAAGACTTTTCTAAAATTTCTAGGCCTCTTACTAATCTTTTGCAAAAGGATATTCTATTTGTGTTTGATGATGATTGTATAGAAGCCTTCGAAACACTAAAGAAAGCCTTAATCACTGCTCCTGTGGTTCAACCACCTGATTGGAACTTGCATTTTGAGATTATATGTGATGCTAGTGATTATGATGTTGGTGCCGTTCTTGGACAAAGATTTGATAAGAAATTAAATGTTATTCATTATGCTAGTAAAACTCTAGACAGTTGTCACATCCCTAGCTCCTAACAATGCACTAGGATAGCTTCATGTGTGCTTATGTTTAAATTTTGCCTAAACTTGAAATGGGGATGTTCAAACCCTAGCACCAAATGAAATCCAACTAGGATCACAATGAAATATTTTCAATCAACCCAAAATGCCCATTGGAAATGTTCATCATTTCTGATAAAGTTAAAAACCTCTGCCAAAAATGATGAACATATTTCTAGATCATTTATGGATTTTTGAATTAACTCATATTCTATTTGAATTGGGCCATTTAAATCCTATAGATATTTTAAATGCTCTAATAATTCTGAAACTAGTTGAGGGCTGTTGGGAATAATTTCAACAGTGCCCACAAATATTTCAGGATTTTTGAAAATGCTCTGGCATTTTTAATAAAGCCAAAACAATCACAGAAAATAGAAAACAAAAATAAAAGAGAGAGAGACTCACCTGGGCACTTACCTTGCGCTCTAGCCCACTTGGCGGCCCATCTGAGCTGGCCGGCCCAGCCCACCTCCTCCTCTCTGTCGTCTTCCTCCCCCACGCCCCAAAGTAGCTGCGTGTTGGACGCGCGCGCACTGACGCCACCTCCTCCCTGCCTGCTTCCCCAGTCAGCGCGACAGGCCCAGGGGATGAGCATGACCCTGCACTTTTCCCCTCTCTCCCTGGAGCTCTCCCCCTCCTCTGGTTCTTCCTCCTTCGCCTTTTCCACACCTCACCGAACCGCGCCGCCGCTGCCAATGAGCACCATCGCGGCCACAACCACTTCCTGGCTCCCTCTCTGCGTCCTCGAGCTCCGCATCGTCGCCCTCTTAGTCCACGCGGAGCCAAGGAACCGGGGAAGCACTGCGTCACCGTCCCGGATGTCTTCTTCAACCTCGGTGTCGGTGATCCCTGACGCTTGATTCGCCACCGTCAGGCCTTCCCCGAGCTCGCTGAGACCCTCGCCCGACGCGCTGTGAGCTCCGTCTCTTTTCCCCTCCCCTAGCCGGCCGTCGCTTCCTCCCTCTACCGCGCTAGTCACCGGAGCCGTGAGCTCATCGCCGCCGGACTTCAAGCCGTCATGGCCAGAGGCCATTTCTGTCGCATCCAAGCACCGCTATGCGCTCAGCTCCTAGCTAGTTCCCCGCGCACCACCATCAGCTAGTTCCCCGTGCACCGCAGCATCATTTCCGAGCTTGCCCGAGCTCCGGCCGCCGCGCTTGCCATCGCCGCCGTCACTATAGTCCACCCTAGCGCGAGCTGATGGCTCCGTTGGATGCGGACGAGCACCAACGTCTCACTGAACCAAACCGCGCTCAAAACCATGGCCTACAGCTCGATCCCGAGCGTAATTGCCGCGAGTCGTGATCGCCGTCGTTTAATCGCCGGCGTGTCCGATGTGGCTACGTCATTAGGGCTTAATCGCGTTTAGTTAATCACACCGGCCACTGACATCAGGGCCCCACTAGCTAAATAACATCGGGTTGTTCTTTTAATTAGTTTTAGTTAAACCAAGCGAGACCCACGCGTCAGCGTTGACCTTGCTGACGTGGCCTTGACTGGCCCCACACGTCACTGACCAAAGCCAACCCTATGAGACTGACCAGTGGACCCCACTGGTCAGGTTTGACCAGGTCAGCACTGTTGACTTGATAATGCAAGCATGACACAGTGCTGACGCAATAAGTGTTTTCTAGTTTTAAAATAAATCAGGAAATTCAGAAAATGCCCTAAAACTTTTAAAAATCATAGAAATTAATCTATAACTCCAAATGCGAAGATTTATATATGAAAAATGATCCGCAAAATACAATCTATCCATCTGTACTGGTTTCATGCATGTTAAAGCAAATTAAACCTGCTGTTATGTCAAAACATGATAATGCACTTTATAAGTTCATAGTTTGAGTTTGAAGTTGAACCTTTGGTTCAAAATGACTCAAACCACCCTGTTTGTAGTTGCATCAGGTCAACACACTCATATTGCCATGCCATGATCATGCATCATATTGTGCATTGCATTGATTGTGTTCTTTCTCTGTTGTCGATGGTTGTTCCCTCTCGATAGACGTGTTCCGACGATGAGTTCGATGACACCGATGAAGAGCTATAATATCTTCGGAAGTGCCAGGCAAGCAAAACCCCTTTGTTCATTCCGATAAAATCCCACTCTCTCGCTCCTACTCTCTTTTACTGCATTAGGACAACAACGATTCATCTATTACTTGCTGCGGTAGTTGAACCCCTTTTCCTCTGCATGATCTGTCATTGCCATAGTAAATAGATGAAACCCGCTAGCATGAGTAGGAGTTGTTTGAGCCCTGATGTGCCTACTCATTCATTCTTGTTTGTCATGCCTGCTACTACTTAGAGTTGAGTCAGGTCCGATTCATCGGGGATGAATTGGAATGGTGATGAACATGTCCTACTGTGTGTGAGCTAAGTGTGTTAACACGATTTGGTAAAGGTAGCGGTGAGAGGCCATGTAGGAGTACATGGTGGGTTGTCTCATTGAAGCCGTCCTCAGGAACTGAGTTCTATGTTTGTGATCCATGAATAGCTACTACCACACGTTGGGCCCTGAAATATGACCCCGCTCGACTTCTTAACCACCCTTGTCTTCTGTCCAGGAGTTGCAAGTAGTTTCTGGTGTTTGTAGTATGCTGGAGGTCGTGCGTAGCGCTGGCCCGAGGGGTGGGCTGTGATGCGGTAGGCACATGGCCGGGTATGCTGGACGCCCGTTTGGTGTCGCGGAACCCTGTACACATCGTTTGGGGCCATATGTGGAAACCTCGGCCGGACTCTGTGTGGATGGAACCTGAATAGGCGAAAACCTGGACTAGAGACTTGAGTGTTTAGGTAGGTCATGGTCTACACCCATGTCGGCTTTCGCTTGAAGTCTGCCGAGCACATGTCGTGTGCAGACGCTAAGTGGTGGAAACATGTGTGAAGAAGTACACCCCTGTAGGGTTATAAATGATCTATTCGAATAGCCGCGTCCGCGGTAAAGGACCTCTGGGTTGCCTATACAGTTCATAGAAAAGTGAAAGTGGATACTCTAGAATACGCAAGATAAGCGTGAGTGCTATGGATGGCGTTCTCATAGGGAGACGGGAGCGGATCCATAGTGGTGTATTGATATGGTGAGTATGTGGACTCGTGTGCGCCACCTCAAAAGAGTTACTTGCAGTCGTAGTTCAGGATAGCCACCGAGTCAAAGCTGGCTTGCTGCAGTTAAACCCCACCATCCCCTTTGTTGATAATGATGCATATGTAGTTATTTCTGATGTAAGTCTTGTTGGGTACATTTGTACTCATGTTTGCTTAATTTATGTTTTTGCAGAGAGACTTCAGTCTCGCTAGTAGTTCCGCGTGGACTTTGACTTTTAGCTTGTTACCTCAGCTACGATCATGTTCCCTCGGCAGGATCTGGTAGATAGTCAGGCTTCTCAGCCTTTTTCATTTGCAGATGTCTGTACTCAGACATGTTAAGCTTCCGCATGTGTTTTGACTTCTATGCTCTGAATGTTGGGTCATGAGACCCATGTTTGTAATATCTCGCTCCTTGGAGCCTATTGAATAAAATACTTGAGTTGTAGAGTCATGTTGTGATGCCATGTTGTATTTGCACATATCAAGCATATTGTGTGTATGTTATTGAAATGCTTGGTATGTGTGGGATCTGACTATCTAGTTGTTTATACTTGGTAGACTCTCTTACCGGGAAATGTCTCCTAGTGCTTCCACTGAGCCATGATAGCTTTCCACTGCTCCAGAACACTTAGGCTGGCCGGCATGTGTCCTTCTTCGTTCCTGTGTCTGTCCCTTCGGGGAAATGTCACGCGGTGTCTACCGGAGTCCTGCTAGCCTGCTACAGCCCGGATTCTCCGGAGTCCTGTTAGCCCAGTTGCTACAGATCAGATTCACTCGCTGATGACCGACACGTCGTTGCTGGGTCATGTATGCATGTCCCTGTAAGTTAGTGCCACTTTGGGTTTACGACTAGCCATGTTAGCCCGGGTTCTTTGTCATATGGATGCTAGCGACACTACCATATACATGAGCCAAACGGCACAAACGGTCTCGGGCCTGGTAAGGCGACACCCATGGGGATACTGTGCGTGAAGCCACAAATTGATATCAGGTGTTATATGCTAGAACGGTGTGGCATAGGATCGGGGTCCTGATAGCTTTGGTATCAGAGCCTGACTGCCTGTAGGATTACCAAGCCAAACTGGTGGAAGTTGAGTCTAAAAATTCTTTATTTATATAAGGGTATTAATTGTGGGATGGAAAGTATGGCTCTTTTTACTCCTTATACCTTATGCCCTTCTGATCCGAGTCATCTTATCTTTCCTACGGGGTTAAGGAACTAGGCTTCCTCTTCTCTCTATCAGGATCACGTGAGATACTAATCTGTAGACTTATAAGATTGGTGAATTCAAGCCTCAGTTCAGCTCCTACTATCTCCGTGTATTCATAGTTGATCTCAGAACCTTCATATTATGATGATCGAGTGGCTATGCCACCATTTTGCAGGATGTCTCAAATCCTTTAAACATTTACAGCCGTTTTGCTGTCCGTGTCATCCCAGGTTTCTAAACAGTCTGATGCATTTGCAATCCCTCCTTTCTGTTTCCGATGTCTTTTTGGACCAGTTTAACCACACTAAACGGTGAGTTGAGTACTCTATTGGCTCGACGTATATGTTGGAGCTATTATTATGACCCTAGATATCTAGAGTATTACCTAGTAATCTAGCCATGTTCTGTGTCCTAGTGTGATGATTCTGGCCATCATTCCTGGAAGCATCCCGTGATGCCATTTAGTTGGTAGGTATTCTATTCCTGGGCTCTTGAACCCGAGATTCACCCCACCTACTTCATGTTGATAGTGTTTGCTCGTTACTTTAGGTTATTAGACCTTTGTGATAGTCCTCGAGGTCCATGGTATTCCCTTCTCCCAAATACCATGAACCATTTTTAGCAGAAGTTCTCTTGAACCAAAAGATCACAATATGAGTACTCTTGGGCAGTTTCACATGCTATAGTTGTGACTTTGTCAGTTCTACCTTCTCCGCATGGGTTATCCGGAAGAAATGTTGAGCTTTGCTCGACATACTAATCTATGCATCCACAACTCAGAAAGTCGTATGTTCCTTTGAGTTGTCCATGCTTAGTTGTATTCCGACCACCGTCTATCAATTGATAGTCAGGAGTAGTCGTGCACCTGTGTTATCGATGCCCATTACTCTTGTGGTCCGTCAAGCCATTCTATTCCGGAATGACTAGGAGAAACAAACTCCAGTACCTCATCCATATCCAGGATTGGTTCAAAGTAGTTGTATCTCGCGGATCAAAATGCCAACCCAGCTTTTGTGCTGTTCTACCTTGGAGCATTACCATCTCTTATATCAAGAATATCATGGAATTACACACCACCCTATGAATTCTTGATACATTTATACTTCTCGCCCTCATTATTCATTCTTTGGTTCCGTGTTGTCGCAACCGGAATGCCGACAAGTGAATCATGATGTGTGAAATCAATACTCTTAGCAACCCTGTTGCTTGGTAGTTAAAGGACAATAATTTCATCCTTAGTATGTTGGTTATTGAGTCACCACCCTAAGGTTGATCGTGCTACCTAGTCCATATCTCGGGTGCACTCTTCGATCAATGTGTTAGGACTATGTCAACCCCTTGCTTATTTGATCATATCGTCTTGCCCTGAAAAGTAAGATTGTTCTCGAGCTTAGTAACATATCGGTGGTTTGTGATTTTCCGAATATCTTCTCGGAAGTATCACCTGGTTTTCACCTGACCGCTATGTTGAGTTTGTGATCAAGTTGGTTTATTCCTATGAACCACCTTTTCTCCAAGAGTCCGTGATAGGTGGGAACCCGAGGAACGAGTTCACGCCCGAGGGTGGCCCAATCTTCACGTTGTAGGATCGAATCGGAAGGGATAACTAGCTGCAAGCAACCGGGATAACTAGCTTTATACCTTCCAAGGTTGGATGCAACCCGTACGTTGGGGATGGCTGAACGAAGCTACAAGAACTCCAACCCGCTGTCCGAACAATCGTAGAACCACAAACTAGGACGAATCCACACAAAATGGCCGGAACCATAGAGCACAAAATAGGGGGAACCAGAGGCTTCTTCTCGCGAATCCGAATGAACTCACAAGAGCAAAGGTAGCAAGATCTCTAGGATCTCTCTAGCAGTCTTGCTGCATAAGCTTATAGCTGAATGGTTTGACAAAATGTTCTCTAGAGGATGGGGGAGATGGGGTTTTATAGAAGGGACAACCCCCCTTAGCTAGGTGTGAAAATGGTTTCAAAAGTAAGAAGGTTTGCATGGCTTCCGTGGGTAAATAAGCCTTTGGGAGTTGTTGGAGAGCTCCTCGGAAATTCGCGAAGTCTTGATAGCCTGGACACCTTCCACGAGAATGACTAGTACTTTTGACTCACAACTCCAAATGATGTGAGGTTTTTTGCATTGGAAATATAAATTGATTTAGCTTCTGTTGATGTACCCCTATGGCCCTGTATCTCCACCATATGGGTGTGCCACCACGAAACATCAGAGGTAAAAATTGACAGCATCAGCTTCACTCGAAACTTGTTTTCTTCAAACTCGTTCCTCTAGACCGGTTGCTTCAAGAGCTCATAGGTTGTTGGATTTCTTCCATGTGATACCTGGCCATTTGTTTGCTTGATTCGGCTTAGTAATTCTTTCCAACTAAATTGTGCACTTTTCTGAAATGTCATGTATGATGTACCCATGTGCTCATCATCCTTCCTCCCTTGATGAAGAGTCGTCCTCGACTCTCTTTGATCTGCAAAGGATAAGTAGAAGGGAAGCAGATAATATCCATGCAAAGAAATGATGCAATTCTCATTTGTAGCTTTCACCTTTGAATTGTGTTGCATCTGATCATGTACTTGTTTGTCACAACTTGGAGTTTGTCCAGGGATGATTGGTCTTGTTTCAATGATCGAGATGTCCTCATCATCCCCCCTTTCTTGAAAAGGAGTCGTCCTCGACTCTACTTGGTCATAACACAAAAGAAAACAGGGCAATACCAAATCATAATGCAAAGGTTTCATGATATAGAGTATTTTAGTTTTCAGCTTTGCTATCTTATGGACAACGCAAACATGATGTTTTGTTTGACTTAGGAGTTCCTTCCAGCAAATATTTCCATGGATCATAAATTTGTAACCCATCATCATCATGTTCTTATCAGCCTCCCTCTCTAGGAGAAAAGTTGTCCTCAACTTTATTTGGTATGCAAAATTATAGCACAAGGACAATACAAAATAACTAGGAAAAGAAAATGATGAATAATCATGTGCAACATTAAGTTTTATTGGATCTTTTATAGCCCCTTCAAGATTAGCAAAACCATATTGCTGGATGGATGATGTACCAAACAATTTTTCTCTAATCTTATCACGCCACTGCTTCAAAAACTCATACCTGCATACCTCTGGCTTCATAAAAATGGAAGATCCTTTTTGTTTTACCTCATTGAGTACTTGAATGCCTTTCTGAAAATCAATGTGCACACATGCACCTTGTGTAGTGGTGTTCCATGTGCACCACAATTGTTCCTGAATCTCGTCCTCCCATCGTTTCAAGAGAGCTGATAGGTATGACTTTTGCATCTGCACATATTGTAAATAAAAAGAATTTTGTGAAAGGTTAGTAATTGAATACTCCTCTCTCTTTTCATTTGGTGGATCACTCATGTCTTTCATATTATCGGGAAACACCTCAAGCTCACGTTTGGTGGGCTCACACAACTCACTAATCCTCTCTCTTGGATAATGTGGTATATTATGTTGTGGTTCACTCATCTCTCTAATGAGGTGTGGAATGATCTCAATCTCACATTTTGTGGACTCACTCACCTCACTTTCTTTATCGTTCTCAATATATGGAATTGTGGAAAGTGGACACTCTTCCTCACATTTAGTGGAGTCACTCAACTCATTTTTATTTTCACTCTCAAGTGGTGGGATTTTTGAAAGTGGACACTCTTGCTCACTTTTGGTGGAGTCTCTCAGCTTGCTTTTCTTATCACTCTCAAGTTGTGGGATTTTGGACTGTGGACTCTCTTCCTCACATTGAATTAGAGGCACATGTTTCTTGGATGTTGGGACAATAGCGGTGGTCAAGATGGCAACACTAGGAATAAGCTTCTCATGTAAACATGGGCTATGAATCACCGGAGTCGGTTCATCAACCACGGTCATGCTTTGCGGTAGGTCATCGACGTGCCGACGGGTGCCATAACTTTGTTGTCGGCCATGATGCTGCCGCGATTCATGAGCAGCAGCGACATGCCTAGGGGCAGCAGTAGCTTGCCCTCGGGCATGCCATCCTTGCCGCATTTCAGGAGCAGCAGCGCCACACCCATGAGCTGCAGCAACGCTATGCCCTCGAGCATGTCATCCTTGTCGCACTTCTTGAGTAGTAGTGACACGCCCACGGGCAACAACATCATGCCCTCGAGCATGTCTTCTTTGCTGCACTTCATGAGAAATAGGGTATTGTTGGTGTCGAACACCATTACCACCTGCTCGAAGACGCTCATGAAACATCCTTCCAAGGTCTCGAACCATGTTCCGTAATTCCTGAAAATCAGCATGTGTGACCGGGGCATCTGCTTTCCCATGGTTTTCTCCATGAACACTCGATCTAGATCCTGCCATGTTAGTACGGCCAAAAGTGGAATAGGATAATTTTTTGGAATCACACAACCTCACCTCTTACTCACCAAAGTTCTTATGAGTTCACATCAGATTGTGCTTCTCCCGGATGTGTTAAAGCGATTGAAAGACAGGGATCAAAGAACTAGCTTCGGTTTTTGGTGGAGCTCGGTGGGGTAAACTAAAAGGGGCTTGTGCTGAAATCAAGTTGATGCAAACCAAGAAAAAATATGTGGATGGATCTGCTGCACCTTTGCACCAAGATTGAAAAACACAACACACAAGCTTCTGATTTTTTTCTATCAAGCTGAAACTTTTGGATCTTACACAAGACTTTCTTTTTCTCTCTTGACTTTTTTCCACTCTTTTTTTCTCTCTTTGATGTTTTTTGCCACTTTTTTTCTCTCTTTTTCCAAAGCACAACAACCGATTCTGAAAGCAATTATGAAGATGAACTTGGTGCAGATCTAAAAGATGAAGAATATGCAAGGTATGAAACAACAAGATCTCAGCACCAACAAGGCCTGGATTTATTTTTGGTGGGGCTTTGGACTTCTAGGACAGAAAATATAGCATGAAAAACACTCGATCTAAAGGGATGATAGCAAGATAAACTCGGATAACAGATCCTACCATGTCAACGAAGGCTCTGATACTAGATGATAGGTGGGAACCCGAGGAACGAGTTCACGCCCGAGGGTGGCCCGATCTTCATGTCATAGGATCGAATCGGAAGGGATAACTAGCTGCAAGCAGCCGGGATAACTAGCTTTATACCTGTCAAGGTTAGATGCAACCCATACGTTGGGGATGGCTAACCGAAGATATAAGAACTCCAACCCGCTGTCCGAACAATCGCAGAACCACAAACCGGGACTAATCCACACAAAACGGCCGGAACCGTAGAGCACGAACTAGGGGGAACCAGAGGCTCCTTCTTGCGAATCCGAATGAACTCACAAGAGCAAAGGTAGCAAGATCTCTCGAATCTCTCTAGCAGTCTTGCTGCATAAGCTTGTAGCTGAATGGTTTGACAAAAGGTTCTCTAGAGGATGGGGGAGATGGGGTTTTATAGCAGGAACAACTCCCCTTAGCTAGGTGTGAAAATGGTTTCAAAAGTAAGCAAGTTTGCATGGCTTCCTTGGGTGAATAATCAGTCAACTTTGAGAGTTGTTGGAGAGCTCCTCGGAAATTCGCGAAGTCTTAACAGCCTGGACACCTTCCACGAGAATGACTAGTACTTTTGACTCACAACTCCAAATGATGTGAGGTGTTTTGCATTCGAAAGATAATTTGATTTAGCTTCTGTTGATGTACCCCTATGGCCCCGTCTCTCCACCATATGGGTGTGCAACCACGAAACATCAGAGGTAAAAACTGACAGCATCAGCTTCACTTGAAACTTGTTTTCTTCAAACTCGTTCCTCCAGACCGGTTGCTTCAAGAGCTCATAGGTTGTTGGATTTCTTCCATGTGATACCTGGCCATGTGTTTGCTTGATTCGGCTTAGTAATTCTTTCCAACTAAATTGTGCACTTTTCTGAAATATCATGTATGATGTACCCATGTGCTCATCAGTCTATGTTGGATACCCCTGAGCTAGATGGTTAAGCTAAACAACAACTTGGATACTTGGAGGATAAAAGCTTACCTGACTTAGTTCACCCCAAAGGGATATCATGATCAATTGTCGGCACTATTGTCTTATCCAATCCTTGATTTGATTATGGGCTATCGTCAATCAAATCAGAACCAACAATATTCGTAATGTTGTCTTACTTGTGGATGGTTTCTCGAGCATACACCATTATATCTTTCGGGTCTGACCAATGCTATCACTTTGTTCACATAATTGTGGAATTCCACTTATATGGAAACCTGGATGGATTGTTGTTGAGCCCATCGACAACATTCCTACCTTCTCCATGATTCGTGTTGAACATCCAGCTAGTATTGGAAACTTCTATAAGCATTATCTTCATGTCCCGTCTATAAAGCATATGTTGGATGAAAGAAGTGACTTCCTTTAATTCATGTGCATTCGGTGCAAGTTGCCGCCGTGAATCCGAGAAAGCATGTTTTACTTCCTCTAGAATCATCCCAAGTCAGTCATGCACGTGCGAAGTATTTTGTGGTCTGTTAGACTGATCATCACCGTTCCATATGAATTATGTAGCACACCAAGCCACTGACTGATTTGCTCAAGGATAAGAAGTTCATCGATAAGTGCACAAGGACTTCGATATCCTTGATGATGATTTTCCACCTAAACTCGGTCGTGTTTTATTATAAGACTACTAAGTGGTCATGCTTGTCTGCGACAACATGTCCACATGTTTGTAGCAGAACCAGCTCATGTTTTGGAGCTTGCTATCGTAGTTATTCCCCGAGAATCTCGCAACGCTGTCTCATCGATTTGTGTTGCAAACTTTCGTTTTTCCTTCTAGACTTGATGAGTCTAGAATATCCTGACACCAACCAGACCTAAATCTCAGGAAGATATGATGGTTGGAATGTTTCCCAAGAGCTATAATATTGGTCTCTCTGTAACCGGTAAATTGGATGCCGTGGCCAACACATCCAGCCGGAAGACCCATTATTGTAGTATCTTGATTGAGGAAGTTGGCCACCTCCCCATAGGGATTTCGTAGGATTTACTCCCTAGTTGTCCCTTATGGATTTTGTGTTCCCAAAGTCTGACCTTTTACTTGATGTTCTAGATATCAAACCATCTCAATGAATGGGTTATGCTAGCACATCAAGGAGAACATTAGAAGCGGAGTGCTAAATGTCTCTCGGTCGATCATCCAGATTTTGATCCCTTGGCCCCGCTAAGGTGAAATCTAAGAAGGCATTGTCTTCCTTTGCGTCTGCATCCTCCACCAATATCCATCGTGGTAGTATGTTGTGTTGCCGGCATCCTTGACACGGATGTTGATAAAACCTTGATGAATATGGAAATGCTCAAGTTCTTGAGAGCACGTGCAAGCACTAGGTGTTATCACCGGCACTAACTGGGATTGCTCCCAGTTTTCTTTGGTTATGCTATAACCTTTCAAACAGTGGATTCACTCTCTACTGTTGAGCTTCTCCCCAGTTACTAGAATCATTCCTAGCATTTGCATTTTTGTTCCCAGCTTGCACCGTCATTGTGACATCCTACCTTGGACTACCCTTCCCAGTAATTACTGATAAGGACCATCTTCAAAAGTGGTCCCACCAGGGGTTCCATCCATCTCCGATGATAAGAAAAATCATCCATTGCATTGTCTTCAACAAGGTAATCCACATCATCCATACTAGTCCGAGCATGCCATTCTACTGAACTCCTCCAAACGATCGCTCGGGATTTGCCTTAGGCTGGTATAGAGAATTTTATTGATCTCTGAATCAAAAGTAATTCTTTTTGCCACTTAAGGTATAATTCTACGAGTCACCCTTTTCTAAGGTGTCTCGTTATGGTATCATGGCAACTCAAATCCTCACTACGTTGACAACCGTTCACCACCCTCTTAAGTGTGGAATTGTTGTCTACCTAGTGAACCCTTGTCATCTGTTCCACTCCATCCCTCTAGATGTGTGCTTCGTGTCTCAGCTCGAGAGAAGTTGCTATGTCTCATTCCATGAGTTGATCTTGAGTTGCTCGATCTTCGAGAAGATCGATCGTTTCTAGAGTTTCTTTTTCCTCTCGATGTCATGTTGGCTGGAGTTCTCAGAGCAAGACGACGAGACAAAGATGGTGATTGAATCAATGCCCTTATGAAGTGTAACCTGGATCGTGAAGATTATGTTAGTTACGTTCCCCCTTCATCTTACCATATGCTTGAATCTCGGGACAAGATTCTTGTTTAGTGGGGGTGAGTTGTCACATCCCTAGCTCCTGACAATGCACTAGGCTAGCTTCATGCGTGCATCATGTTTAAATTTTGCCTAAACTTGAAATGGGGATGTTCAAACCCTAGCACCAAATGAAATCCAACTAGGATCACAATGAAATATTTTTAGTGAACCCAAAATGCCCTTTGCAAATGTTCATCATTTCTAATAAAAGGTAAAAACCTCTGCCAAAAATGATGAACATATTTCTAGGTCATTTATGGATTTTTGAATTAACCCATATTGTATTTGAAATTGGGGCATTTAAATCGTATAGATATTTTACATGCTCTAATAATTCTGAAACTAGTTGAGGGCTGTTGGGAATAATTTCAACAGTGCCCACAAATATTTTCAGGATTTTTGAAAATGCTCTGGCATATTTAATAAAGCCAAAACAATTACAGAAAATAGAAAATAGAAATAAAAGAGAGAGAGAGACTCACCTGGGCACTTACCTAGCGCTCTAGCCCACCTGGCGGCCCATCTGAGCTGGCCGGCCCAGCCCACCTCCTCCTCATTGTCATCTTCCTCCCCTCGCCCCGAAGAAGCTGCGTGCTGGACGCGTGCGCGCCGATGCCACCTCCTCCCTGCCTACTTCCCCAGCCAGCGCGACAGGCCCAGGGGATGAGCACGACCCTGTACTTCTCCCCTCTCTCCCTGGAGCCCTCCCCCTCCTCTGGTTCTTCCTCCCTCGCCTTTTCCCCACCTCACCGAACCGCGCCGCTGCCGCTGATGAGCACCACTGCGGCCACAACCACTCCCTCGCTCCCTCTCCGCGTCCCCGAGCTCCGCATCATCACCCTCTTCGTCCACACCGAGTCAAGCAACCGGGGAAGCACTGGATCGCTGTCCCGGATGTCTTCTTCAACCTCGGTGCCTGTCGTGGATTTGTCACGGCAGATGTCCTAGTGAAAGGACTTAGTCGTGGAGCCATCACTACGGGTTAACTTGAAGGGGTTAAAGCGGACACAAAGACACGAGGGTTTATACTAGTTCGGCCCCTTCGATGAAGGTAAAAGCCTACGTCTAGTTGTGATGGAATTGATGTGGTCTCGATGGCTAGGGAGCAGACAAGCTTCGCCTAGGCTCGAGTTGTTGCTGTCTGTCCTTGAACCGCCGCCGGGTCGTCCCCTTATATACACGGGTGATGCCCGTCGGTCCATAGAGTCCCAACCGGTTCATACTCGTATCCCGGTTGGTATCTCTCTATTCCTAACTTACAATACAAGTTTACATACCAAGCCGGTTTACGGCTACAGGTTCTAAACCGACTACAGGCTTTGGGCCTTCATCTGCTTATACTACTACTGAAGTTAACCCGACCCAGGTAGGCTGGTTCATGCCCAGTGGTAATATCCCCAACATTAGGCCCCAGATTGATTTGAACTGGTTCATGTCAATCCTTCACAAAATCTTTGTCTTGGACATCTTCTGGTAATTGGTAAACCGCCATGTCGTCATCATCTCTGGTTGCTGTAAACAGGCATGACGTCATTATGAAGTTAACATTTATGACGCCATCTTTTATCAATAGATCTGCGATACCCAAGTCATCAGCTCCACTTCCGAAATTTTGGCTCCTGGATTCGCGCGCCTGACCCACATCTGTTGCCTTATAAATAGGACCGAAGGGTCATTTCCTTTTCTCCTCTTCTTCTTTCTCTTCGTCTTCCTCGCATCGCCAGCCTCGGAGCTCCGCCGCCGCCGTCGCCCTCTGCATCATCTTGGGCCGCTGCATCAACCTGAACACACTAGAGCACTGCGGTAGCCTCCCGCATCTTCTTCGCTTCCAGTAAGCCTTTTGTTCTTCTTGACATAGATCTTCTCTTAGGGTTTCATGTTCTTTCCGAGTTCATCGTTTGTTCATACTCATACCCAGACTCCTGGATAAATCTGTGAACCCCCGTCCTGATTAGCAGTAGCCTTTTAGCATCCGCCTGTAGTTTTACGCTTAAGTCCATAGATCTCATCTACATATCTGCTCGTTGGTTTTAATTCCGTTCTGTCTTTACCCTCTTGAATATCGTCTGTTTTTCTGAACTTGTTTCAGATCCATTGCTGCAATAAGACTTTGCGAAACCTGTTTCTGCACACTTAGCCATCCGCAACCTTGATTGTTTTCAATGTTTAGATCCGGCGGTTTAACTCAATATAGAAAAAGTTAATAAACCGATATATACCATTAGTCCCCTTGTTGAAACGCCAGAACTTTTTAGCCATCTGATGCCACCTTATAGAAATCTGGTTTAAATGTACTGCCTCCGGTTTAACATTGTTCAGACCAGCACCTTCTTTTATCCAACATATTCCTGAACCGGCAACACCTATTTCTTGTAGATCTTACCATGGCTAAACAAGTGTATGAGTGCAACTGGGTTCCTTCTCGCGTCACAGAAACTCAGCTGGACGATTTAGTCTTGATTGGCGCTTTAGATAGCAAAGATACGATCCACTGGAGGGTTCCTGGAAATGAAAGTCCTCCCACACCTCAAGAGGGAGAGGTTGTGATCTTTGCAGATCATTTAGCCCGAGGCTTCAAACCGCCCGGTTCTAAATTTTATCGGGATGTACTAGCCAATTTTCAGCTCCGCCCGCAAGATATTGGCCCCAATTCTGTTACCAACCTATGTCACTTCCAAGTGCTCTCTGAGGTATACCTTCAAGAAGAGCCTTCGGTTGAATTATTCAGAGATTGCTTCCACTTAAACCGCCGCACAAAATTCACTGATGGTCCCAATACCGAATTAGGCGGTATGGCGATTCAGAAGAGAAAGGAAATCACTTATCCTCATGCCAGACTCCACAGTCACCCCAAGGAGTGGAATGCAACATGGTTCTACTGCAAAGACACTTCTCCTGCGAATGAAAATCCTTTACCTGGCTTTCGTCCGGAGCGGCTCAGCAACACTCACCCCTTTCCACAAAGATTAAGTGCCAAGGAGAGAAGTAAATATGCTCCACAACTGTCCAAGCTCCGAGCCTTCATGGCCAACGGTTTAACAGGAATAGGCCTTGCACGCAGTTGGATATCATGGAGTGTACTGCCTCTCAGCCGGCGCTCCGGTTTGATGTGCAAGTATACTGATAGCGTCGATGACCCACTCCGACACACTAAAATCCAGCTCTCCGATGACGAAGTCACAGAGTCTGTGAAGAAAATGTTGAACGAACCGGAGCATCTCTGCGCTCAAACCGGCCTGCTCCCTTTCTGCGCTACCAACAAACCGCTAGCTGTAAGATTTTGATTGTTCTTTTATTGAATCTGTTATCGCTATCTCCGTCTGACATCAATTACTGCTTAACCAGGGCGATAATCCGTTTTGGAGCAAGAAGCTTCCACAAGACAAAACGGAGAAAACAGAACGGCCAACCCGGCCAAAGACCAAGGTCATGAAGAAGCCTGCTAAAAAGAGGAAAACCACTGCTTCATCTGATCCGGCCGTTGATGATGATGTGGGTAACTCGGACTTTGAGGTAGAACTCGATTCACTAGGCTTACTTTTTACACGCCTTATTGATGATGATATTTGCCAGGACGACACTGAAGCCAGTAATGCTGATATCGCTGAGGTAACTATTCTCTATTCCGATTCAGATCCTTTGCCTTTGCCAAAATTTCGCCAGGCAAACCGGAAAGTTAAATTTTCTCATCCTCTTGCTTACTTGGATCCCAAATTTCTTATGAAGACTCAGCAACATGAAGCTCGCCGCACAACCCGGCATAGTGGCCAGGTAGTTACCTCCGCCGGCTTACCAAACAGTCCGGTTCGAAAACGCCGCTCCGAGGTCTCCGACCTTTTTATTAATTTATATCCTAAAGTGGGTTTCTTCCGTCAACCTCTTAATCCGTCCGACTCCGATTATCAGGTTACTTCTCATTCTTCCTCTGGTGAATCATCGGCCACTCAGCTGCCGCCACTGAAAACAGTCCTTGGGTAAGCTAGATTGAACATATGCTTCTGGCATACTGTGTTATAACTTATGCTATTTCTTGACTCTTTGTTTCTCTTTCAGGGCTAAACCTAAACCGAGCAAGAAAGCCCGCCTGGATAAATCGGCTGAGGAAGATGTCACCCCTGACCAGGATAAAGCGCCAGACCTTGAAGCGTTCGTTCATGAGGATATTCCTAATGATCCTCCTTTGCAAGACGATGCTATTCCTGAGGAAAGGCCTATCAATACTTCAGTCCCTGCTGACCCGCCTGCTAGCTCCGTCTGGATTAAAAGATCCCGCAGTCCTGCTGATAAACCGACCGAGCCAACTCAAACCGGTGAATCCAAGGAGGATGACGTTGTAATTACCGGCATAGGTCGCTCTGAACCAGGGAATCCTGTCGCTTTAGCCAAGCATACAGTGAAAGAAGATTTTTCCGCCAAAAACAAAGGTAAATGGGATATTGAACTGGAAACATATGCTGCTCTGAGTGCCCAAGACCTTCATTCTGGTTACTTGAACCGGGTATACACAAGCCGTGACTGTGAAGCTGGCCTGGTAAAGATGATGAGAGACAAATTTGAGGTAACTTCCTTGTGCTTCTTCTTTCTTTACTTACTGCCACTGTATTAATCCTCGTAGCCCCCAAGGGCCAGTTTGTAACCTTCTTCAAACCGGGACTTGAATATAATCCTCAATACTTTGAAATCCGTCAATATAGCCCCCAAGGGCCGGTTCAACTTAGCATAGTTAAACCGGGACTCCAATAAAGATTGTAACATCAGAACATGACTGAGCAAATAGCCATTAGCCCCAAAGTGCCAAGTTGAATACCTGTATTGAGCTTGGGACTTTGTGATTTAGTAATATATGAAAATTGAAGGTGCATTAGCCCCCAAGTATCAAGCGTATAACTTGTTATGTGGTTGATACTTCAAATTCTTATACAGTTTTGTTTAAAGCCAAGTATTGTCTGTATGCAGGCTGAAGTGAGGGTCAAAGAGGACCGGATTACTGATCTGCAAGAAGCTCTGAAAACCCAACAAGCCGAAACTGACAAAGCAAAGGAGGAATTGACCAGCGCCTTGAGCATCACAGAACAGCTGAAGGAGGGATTCAAGAAGGAGTGGGCTGATTGGGCCACTGAAAAGGCCGCTTTACTAAAAAGAGCTGAAAATGCTGAAGCTGCCCTTAAACCGGTGGTAGATGAGCTTATCGCCGTAAAGCGGCAAATACACTCCATGACCGCTGCTATCTTTGGTAAGCTCTTTTTGGCTTCTGTGACAACTCTGGCCTGCTTATAATAGATCCGGTTTGAGATCGTCCTTGTATTGTTGCAGGTACATGCATTGGGTACTTAGGGTCAGATGTGCGGAAGAAGCTGAAGGCTGCCTACACTTTAGTTGAACAACTGTATATCAGAGCGCAACGGATCATCACCACAGCCTCTCATAACAATCCGGCACCCTCTTTAATCCAGGACACTCTTAATAGGTTGTCAATGCTTCCTGCCCGGATTGAAGAGCTGAAAAAATCTGCTGCTCGAACCGGAGCCATAAATGCCCTGATCCGGGCAAAAGCATGGGTGCCGGATTTCGATCCTGTTGAGGCAGCTCAAGGCTATCCCATCCTGCAGGAAGATGGCTCCGAGTTCAACGAAGATGATTTGAGGGCGATAAACCGTGCAGTGCGCCCTCTGGCTTGTCAATTGGCTCAAGAGGCAGACTTGTGGCATTATCAAGCCCAATATAACAATCAGAACAAACGAGTGCCTGCGCCAACTTTTGAAGCGGAGAATCTGATTCCTCCAATCCGTAAGCATACCTACGCTCCTGATATTGAACCGTCTTCCCTGATCCATGAAGAAGCTGTCTTTCAAGCTTTAATGGGAATCGACTGGACCACTGTTGATTTCCAGCCAATGGATAGAGACGAGGAAGCTGAAGCGGCGCAGGACAAGGAGCAGGAATGAACCGGAAGCCGGTTTAAATAGTTACTTTATTATGACCCGCCAGAAGAACAATGATCGTATTTGGCACCGTGTTGCCTTGTAATAGGATAGTTAATACTTCTGCCTTGAATATGCCTTCATGCATAAGTACTGATGCTTTTGCTTGAAAAACCTCAATTTATATTTCCTGCAATCAGAAAATCTTGAACTTCGGTGGCGGTTATACCGGCAGCCGGTTTATGATTCTTGACATATATATATCATCAATGTATTTAAAACATATAACCAAATTAAGTGATACAAAGTACCTGCCATTACTGGCTTAGCCAGGCTTGAAGCAGAGGTTTTATAAACCATTACCGTCAAAGGGGGAAAACAGCTCCCATATAAACCGTGCTGGGTCATTACGAGCCCCCCTGTTACTCCATGATGTTAACAGGAAAGGTAAACCGGGCATACTTCTCCGGATTAAAAATGAACCAAATCCATCAGCTGAACCGGTAAAAAGGTATTGTTGGTTTAAATGAAACACAACAAAAACGAGCAAATAGCCATAAAATGAATATAGAGGCAAAGGCAATGATAAAAACCATTTGCAAAGAAACATACTATGCTGAGCTGATCAGATGGTATTACCATGGTCGGACAGGACCAAGCCCCCAATAGGAGTGACAATGGTTCAAGTCAGCCAGGTCCCCAAATGAAACCGTGGCATATATGCCAATCAAAAGGCGTGGCAATGGTTCGGGTTCGACCAAGCCCCCAAGTGATTTTGTGGCCTTAGGACGATCAAGAGGCGTGACTGGTTCAGACTTGACCATGTCCCCAAGTGATCTGGTGGCTTCCGCCTATCAAAAGGTGTCGCGTTGGTTCGGACACGACCAAGGCCCCAAGTGATATAAAAAAGCAAATTTCAAGGGGTAAACCGGAGGCCGCTTTAAAACAGAACCACTCCATGTAACCACGCATGATATGAAAAGACAGAGACCCCACTTTAGCTGAGGCTCCAGTTTTATTATATCAAAGATAATATATACACTGTCATAATATGTACATAGATAGAGCCGATGGCTCAGGTGTAGTAAGGCCGAAGATGAGCTATGTTCCACGGCCTATTGGTCTCCTCCTCTGATGTGCGTGAGTCTTTATGCTCTCGAATATCAATCAGATAGTACGACTCGTTGTGCAGATTCTTGCTGACCACGAAAGGTCCCTCCCAAGGTGGGGATAACTTGTGCATATCTGTCTGGTCTTGGATGAGTCGAAGCACCAAATCTCCTTCTTGAAAAGTTCTGGTGACCCGGCGACTGTGATAGCGATGAAGATCTTGTTGATAAATCGCCAAGCGGGCAGCCGCTATGTCACGCTCCTCATCCAATAGGTCCAAAGCGTCTTGCTGTGCTGCCTCATTGTCCGCTTCAACATAAGCCGCCACATGAGGCGAATCATGCCGGATATCACTAGGGAGAACCGCCTCTGCTCCGTAGACCATAAAAAACAGCGTGTATCCTGTAGACCGGTTGGGCGTAGTATTGATACTCCATAGCACAGACGGCAACTCTTCAACCCAACAACCCGGTGTTCTTTTCAATTAACCATAAGCCGGGGTTTAATGCCTCGCAAGATCTCTTGATTAGTCCGTTCTGCCTGCCCATTGGACTGGGGGTGAGCCACTGATGATACATCAAGTCGGATGTGCTCACGTTCACAGAATTCCTTCATAGCACCCTTGGATAAATTGGTACCGTTGTCAGTTATGATACTGTGTGGAAAGCCAAACCGGAAAATCACCTTTTTAATGAACTGCACCACCGTAGCTGCGTCACACTTGCTGACAGGCTCCGCTTCAACCCACTTGGTAAACTTGTCAACTGCTACCAAAAGGTGGGTTTTCTTATCCTTGGATCTTTTAAAAGGCCAGACCATGTCCAGCCCCCATGTTGCAAATGGCCAAGTAATTGGAATCATCCTCAATTCTTGAGCCGGTACATGAGCACGCCTTGAAAATTTCTGACAGCCATCACACCTCTTAACCAAGTCCTCCGCATCAGCATGAGCTATCAACCAGTAGAACATGTGACGAAACGCCTTTGCCACCAGAGACTTTGAACTGGCGTGATGACCACAATCCCCTTCATGGATTTCACGTAAGATTTCACAGCCTTCCTCAGGAGAGACGCAGCGTTGAAACGCCCCTGATACACTGCAATGATGCGGTTCACCATTGGCAATGGTCATAGATTTGGATCACCGGACTATCTGCCTGGCTAGAATCTCATCCTCTGGCAACTCTCCCCGATTCATGTACGCGAGATAAGGAATTGTCCAATCCGGTATAATATGCAGGGCTGCCACCAACTGAGCCTCCGGATCAGGAATAGCCAAATCCGCTTCACCTGGGAGCTTGACTGACGGGTTGTGCAATACATCAAGAAAGACATTAGGCGGGACCGGTTTACGTTGAGAGCCCAACTGGCTTAAAGCGTCCGCCGCTTCGTTCTTTCGACGGTTGTCACACCCTAGCTAGTCATGCATTAGAGTGTTGCATCATGTTTACTCTTTCATCAGAAACTTGAAATGGGGATGACAGAACCCCCAGTCCCCTCTGAAACCAACTAGGGTTACTAAAATAATTTTTCAATGAACCTGAAATGCCCTTCTAAAATGCCCATCATTTTTGTCTTGGTTCAGAACCTCTGCCAAAAATGGTGCACATTTTCCTAGGCCATCCTAGGGTTTTTGAATTTAAATCATAAATATTTGAATTTGGGCATTTAAAATAATATATAATATTTAAATGCTCAAATATCTCCAAACTAAAATGTTTCATGTTGGAAATAATCCAACTATGGGCCAGGAATAGTTTGGTGAATTTTTGAAGTTGCCTAGGTATTTTATTAAATTCAACAAAGTTGCAGATATATTAAATAAAAACAGAAACAGAAAAAAAGGGGAAAAACTTCCCTGTGCGGCCCAGCCAGCTGGCCGGCCCAGCAAGCCAGCCCAGCCCACCACCGCCGTCGTCCTCCTGGCGCCAGTCGGCCAGGCGTGTGGCCGGCGCGCGCGCACGGCCGGAGCGCCACGCCACCAGCCCGTCTGCCTGCCTCCCCCGCCAGCGCGACGCCGCGGCGCTTCTTCTCGGTGCCGCCCCGATCCCCTGGCCTTATCCCTCTCTCTCTCCCGTGCTGCTCTCTCCCTCTCTCTCTCACGGCCGAACACCACCGTCGCCGCCGTTCGCCATAGCCGCCGTCTCCGACCACCCCTCGCTCCCCCGACTAGCTCAGGAGCTCCGCCTCGACTCCCTCTTCCTCCCCACCGCTCCACAGCTCCCCGGAAGCCCTGCATCGCCGCCACGTCGCCGTTCCCCTCTTCGGGCTCCGATCATCGTCGCCGTCGAATTCGTCGTCTCCAGCGCGTCCCCGAGCCCGCTAACCACCTCTGCAGCCCCGCGGTGAGCCCCGGATCGTTTCCCCCTTCTCCCCTGGTCTCTCCCGACCTCTAGGCCCTAGCCCCACTTTGGCCGAGAGCTCCACGCCGCCGGCGATGTCGCCGTCGTGGCCACGGTCGCCGTAGCGCCCAACTGAGCACACCATCGTGCTCCACACCTCACTAGGAGCACGTAGCACGCACCAACACCTCCCCTAACGCCCTGCAACGCCGATTCCGACCGCACCCGAACTCCGGCCGCCGCAGCCGAGCTCGCCGCCGTCAACTCCGGCCACCCCGAGCCCAACCACCACCACCAATAGTCGCGGCTCAACCTCAGCAACACGTAGATGCCTTCCGCCGTCCATTTGGTTGCCGGAATGGCAAAAAGCACTTTCGCCGCCGTCTCGGGCCTCGCCGGCGTCATGTCGCCGGTGGGGTTTGACTTGTCCGACCTGGGGTTTGACCCCCCAGGGTCACTGACGCGTGGGCCCTGTCGGCCAGGTGGTTAGGTTAGCGCTAACTACTGTTAGTCAACCCCCCCTGACACTGACAGTGGGCCCCAGCGCCACTAACCCCTAATTAGGATTAATTTAATCATGTTTAACCCCCCCTGTCACTGACGTGTGGGCCCCACACGTCAGGTTTGACCTCAGCCAGCCACAGTTGACCACTGACGTCATGCTGACGTCATGCTGACGCAATAATTATATTTCTGGAATTAAATTAAATCAGGAAATTCCAGAATATTATTTAAACTTCAAAAATTCATAACTTTTATTCTGTAACTCCAAATTGGACAAATTATATATGAAAAATGATCAGAAAAATCCAATCTATCCATCTGTACTATTTTCATGCATGATCAAACAAGTTAAATTGATGTTTTAAGCAGAACAAGGAAAAGCACTTTAAAAAGGCCATATTTGAATTTGAAATTTGAATCCTTGATTCAAATTTGTTCAAACCCTTCTGGTTTTAGTTGCATTAGCCCAATACACTCATATTGCCATGTTTCATGCATGCATCATATTGTTGCACATTGTTTGGTGATGTTTGTGTATCGGTGCTCTCTGCGACAGGTTCTGTCCCCGAGGAGTACCGTGATTACCCTAACGAAGAACCATATCAGTGCATCGAACCATCAGGCAAGCAACCAACCATTTGATCATATCGATACAATCCCATGTTCTCGCTCCTGCTCTCTTTTACTGCATTAAGACAACGCGATTCAAACTGCTGTGTGCTACGGTAGTTGAACCCATTTCCTCTGCATGACCTGTCATTGCCACAGTAACTAGATGAAACCCACTAGCATGTGTAGGAGTTGTTTGAGCCATATGTATGTGTTGTTCCTACCTTGCTATGCCTGCTATGCTTAGAGTCGTGTCAGGTCTGGTTCATCTGGGTGATGGGCTAGAGTGAAATGTTTATGTCAGTAATGAGAGTGGTGTGGTGAACACGATTTGGTAAAGGTATCGATGAGAGGCCATGTAGGAGTACATGGTGGGTTGTTTCATTGAAGCCGACCTTAAGCACTGAGATCTGTATGTGTGATTTAAGAATCAGCTACTACCATGCATTGGGCCCGAAACCAATGGACCCTCTCGGCTTCTTATTCACCCTAGGTCTTCGTCCAGGAGTTGCAAGTAGTTTCTGGTGTTTGTAGCCTACTGGAGGCCGTGGACAGCGCTGACCGTAGGGGTGGGCTGTGATGCGGTAGGTACGTGGCCGGGTGTACCGAATACCCGTTAGGTATCTCGGGAACCCTGTTCACATCGTTCGGGGCCGTATGGGAAACCTCGGCCGGACTCCCTGCGGATGGAACCTGAATAGGCGATAAACCTGGACTGGAGGCTTAGGTGATTAGGTAGGTCGTGGCCGACACCCACGTTGGGCTTCCGCTTGAAGGTTGCCGAGTACATGTCGTGTAAACGACGGTAAGTGGTGAGAGCGTGTATGAAGAAGTACCCCCTGCAGGGTTAACATGATCTATTCGAATAGCCGCGTCCGCGGTAAAGGACTACTTGGTTGCCTATACAGTTCATAGACAAGTAAATGGAAACTACTAAAAGCCTCAAGATAAGTGTGAGTGCCGAGGATGGCTCTTCCATAGGAAGACGGAGGCGGATCCTCGGTGGTGTATTGAAGTGGTGAGTAGTGGACTCGTGTGCGCAAAACCATTTCAAGTTGGAGTATCGTAGGATAGCCTAGCCAAGAGTCAAAGCTGGCTTGCTGCAATAACTCCACCAACCCTTCTTGATACTATGCATGTATGTAGGATCTGATGTAAGTCTTGCTGAGTACCTTTGTACTCATGTTGCTATAATCTACATTTTTACAGAAGACGCTGCAACCCCTTCTGATGGGTTCTATGTAGACGTTGACATCAACGAGTAGGCTAAAGACCCAGGTGGTGACCCTGAGCTTGTGAAGGACCACGTAGTATAGCTAGGCTTTCCAAGCCTCTTTTATTTTACTAGTTGTCTGTACTCAGACAAGTTACTTCCGCTGCCGGTTTGTATGACTGTATGACTTGTATGTTGGGTCGTGAGACCCGTACCTTTGTGTATGTTATGTATGGCTCACTGAGCCTTAAATAAAGTACTTGTGTCGTAGAGTCATGTTGTGATGCTTCGTTGTATTTGCACATATCGAGCATATTGTGTGTATGATTGAAATGCTTGGTATGTGTGGGATCTGACTATCTAGTTGTTTATCTTTAGTAGCCTCTCTTACCGGGAAATGTCTCCTAGTGTTGCCGCTGAGCCATGGTAGCTTGCTACTGCTCTGGAACACTTAGGTTGGCCGGCATGTGTCCTTCTTCGTTCCTGTGTCTGTCCCTTCGGGGAAATGTCACGCTTTGAGTACCGGAGTCCTGTTAGCCCGCTACAGCCCGGTTTACCGGAGTCCTGCTAGCCCAGTGCTACAGCCCGGACCCACTTGCTGATGACCGACACGTTCGAAGCTCGGTCATGGATGCCTGTCCCTGTAAGTCTGTGCCACTTTGGGTTTGCGACTAGTCATGTCAGCCCGGGCTCTTTATCATATGGATGCTAGCGACACTATCATATACGTGAGCCAAAAGGTAAGACGACACCCGTGGGGATACCGTGCGTGAGGCCGCAAAGTGATATGAGGTGTTACCAGCTAGATCAATGTGACATCGAGTCGGGGTCCTGACAGCGTTGGCATCAGAGCCGGACTGCCTGTAGGTTCTCCAAGCCAAACTGGTCGATGTTGAGTCTAGAAATTCTTTAGTTATATGTAGGGGAATTGTTTGTGGGTTGGAACGTAAGGCTCTTTTTACTCCTTATACCTTATGACTTTCTGGTCTGAGTCAGTCCATTCTTCCACCGGGGGTTAAGGAATTAGGATCTGTTCTCTCTGTCAGGATCACGAGTTACTAATCAGTAGTACCTTATAAGTTTGATGGTTACCAGCCTAGTTCAGTTCTACTACCACATTATGTTGCCAGAATGGTTTCAGAACTTTGATATGGTGATGTTGAGTGTGTACGAAATCCTTTGTCAAATGTCTCAAATCCTTTTTGAGCATTTACAGCTGTTATGCTGCCGAAATTTTGCTAGAAATTCTAATGCCTTTGCATTATGATTGTGCTTTCAGATGGCCACTCGCGACCTCAATCAAGTGGTTCGCCTGACTCGATGCCTAGATGTACCCGGCCATACTGCTAAGTTGGTCAGGGTAATGACTGAGGCTGGATATCGCTGGTATCCCGAGTACACGGTCGAAGAGCAATTCCGAGACTTTAATCAAAGCCAGTATCTCTGCACTGTCAGGATATTTCCATCTTATCCTGGATCCACCGAGCCTCTTCACTGCTCTTATGGACTCGGGGTTACCATTGAGATGGCTGTGCAGGACGCCGCCTACTCTATGATGACCATTATGCGGGTCAGATCTGGCCTATTTCGGGACTCTGATTTCCGGTATATGCCAGGATCACTTCCGGGAGCACAAGGGTATCTCCAGGCTATCTATGCTGACCCCACCCAGGAGGATTCACGGACTCACACCACTGCTGAGATGCTCGAGGATAAGGACCGTGAAAATCGGGCCTTGAGGTTAGAGCTCTTCAATACCCGTGCTGACCACTGGGCCACTTTGACTCGGTTCGCACCGGCGGTGCAAGCTGGATATTCAGATATGCGCGATCTCTATCCTGTGAGATCCGCTCTGCCAGACGTGATGGTTTGGCGTGATGTAGGAGGCATCACCCCACCTCGCGGTCCCCGCAGGCCACCGTTTGTTGGTCCAAGGCCTCATCCTAGCCCCTATGGTCCACAAGCTTCGCGAGATCGTCTGTTTCCGGATGATCATGTTGAGCTTCCAGGCTATGGAGGTGACTTCTACGAGGACTACTACGGATCGGTCTGAGTTAGTAGTAGTATCACTAGTTCGCACTAGATGTGTCTTCTATCGTCCCGCGTGACTCGTGGGTTATGACCTAGTTTGTACTCTTCCGGAGGTGTAGAAAAATAATGTATAGGAGCTTGGAATGCCTCCGATGAGATGTAATCCTCTTTTCACCGTAATAGTACTTTGTTTGGTATTGTACTAAAACCTGTATGGTGTGTATGACGATGGAATAAAAGAACCAGTTTCTGTATCTACCATGTCATACGGATGATCATCTTGCATTCCGAGTTATTCCTTACATTATGAATCCTATGTCGGAATTTTACCATCCTGACTAAATCATTGTCTTGTTTACCTAGGATGGTCAACACGCGCGCTAACCCTGCTTCTCAAGAGCAGGCCGAAGGCAGTGAAGCCAGGAATGAAAATCTGCCTCATCCTCCTTCACTAGCCGAGGTGATGATGGAAGCTGAGAGAAACAAGCGGGAGACAAACCGTTTGTTGGAGCGTATTGAACAGAATACAACACACCATCAGAGGGCTAACGTGGTGTCACTCAGTGATTTTATCAAATTGCATCCACCCACGTTCCACCACTCCGTCGAGCCTCTCGACGCTGATGACTGGCTTCGCAGTATCTCTCACAAACTGCGTTCCGCGCTGGTAGCGGAGGCTGACAAGGTCACCTTTGCTGCATATCATCTTGAAGGCCCCGCCAGTCTATGGTGGGAGAATTATGGAGCTATGCGCCCAGCGGGCCATGTCACTACTTGGGCTGAATTCAGCGAGGCTTTCCGTGAACATCACATTCCGGAGGGTCTCATGGACCGTAAACGTGAAGAATTTTGCAGTTTCACCCAAGGCCGACTTTCTGTGGATGCCTATAGCAGGGAGTTTGGTAATCTCGCCCGATATGCAACTGAGGAAGTGTCTACCGATGCCAAGAAGCAAGCAAGGTTCTGTAAGGGCCTTAGTCCTGAGCTTCGCCGTGACCTCCGTCTGCATGAGTGCACATCTTTTTCGAAACTTGTCAACAAAGCCATCAGTGCTGAAACTGGTCAGACTGACTATGACGCAACACGCAAGCATGGCCGTGACATGGGTTCCTCATCCGGTGCTGGTCCTCAGAAGCGCCGCGTGTGGGTACCCAACACCGCCCTGCCACCCAGGTTCACACCGAGGCCATCTTTCCAGGCGCCTCGCCCCGTTCAACAGTCTGCTCCAGCCAAGCCCTATGGGGGTCCAATTAACAATGCTCCTCCACGTACCAGTTCCGTGACTTGTTTCAAGTGTGGGGAATCTGGTCACTATATGCGTGAGTGTCCCCAGACCAACCCCAATCAATCTGCTAAAGCTGTTGGCCGTGGCAAGCCGACAGGAAAAATATTCCACGCCAAGCCGGTCACCGCTTCACGTGGCCATGTCAACTGTATCTCTGCCGAAGAAGCTCAAGAGGATCCCAACGTCGTTCTCGGTACGCTTCTTGTTAACTGCCACCCGGCATCTGTTCTTTTCGATACAGGAGCCTCTCATTCTTTTATATCCGAAAGTTATGCTCGTTTGCATAACGTTGCATTCTGTGACATGCCATCCACTATGGAAATCTCTACCCCTGGTTCTAGATGGCAGACCTCTAGGGTAAGCTATGGAAATGAAATCCAAGTCGACAGACTTGTTTTCCTTGCGTCTTTGATAGCCCTTAAATCTTCAGATATTAATATCATTCTGGGTATGGACTGGATGTCGGCTCATCATGCCCAAATCGATTGCTTCTCTAGGACTGTTCAACTCACCCATCCTTCGGGAGAAATAGTCAATGTCTTGACCCGAATAGCTAAGCGACAATTATATTCTCTTAACGCCAGCCCTTTGCCAGACCTTGAGGACGTTCCGGTAGTCCGTGACTCCCGGATGTCTTTCCAGAGGAATTACCAGGTGTTCCACCTGACAGGGATGTTGAGTTTGTAATAGACCTCATTCCAGGAACCGTTCCGATTGCTAGAAGACCTTATAAGATGGCACCCCTAGAACTAGCCGAGCTTAAGAAACAACTCGATGAGTCCTTGAAAAAGGGTTTCATCCGACCTAGCTCATCTCCGTGGGCTTGCCCCGTCCTATTCGTCAAGAAGAAGGATGGTACGGACCGGATGGTTGTAGATTACCGACCTGTCAACTTGGTCACAATCAAGAACAAATACCCGCTTCCCAGGATCAACGACCTGTATGATCAGCTCGCTGGATCCTCAGTCTTCTCCAAGATGGATTTGAGGTTGGGCTACCATCAAATCAAAATCAGAAACGGGGACATTCCTAAAACGGCCTTTGTTACTCGTTATGGCCAATACGAGTACACCGTCATGTCCTTCGGTTTAACCAACGCTCCAGCCACCTTTTCTCGGTTAATGAACTCAATCTTCATGGAGTATTTGGATAAGTTCGTCGTAGTTTATCTCGATGATATACTCATCTACTCCAAGAACGAGGAAGAACATGCCGAACATCTAAGGCTAGTGTTGAAGAAACTTCGAGAGCATCGCCTTTATGCCATATTTTCTAAATGTGAATTCTGGTTGTCAGAAGTGACCTATCTGGGTCATGTAATATCTGGTAAAGGTATTGCTGTTAACCCTGAGCGAGTTCAAGCCGTTCTTAATTGGACTCCACCTGAATCAGTCAAGCAAGTTCGGAGTTTTCTAGGCTTAGCGAGCTATTGTCGTCGCTTTGTCGAGAACTTCTCCAAGGTTGCCAAACCTCTAACCGAACTCCTCAAGAAAGATAAGAAGTTCGAATGGACTCCACAATGTGAGCACAGCTTTCAGGAACTGAAAATACGCCTGACTTCTGCTCCCGTGCTGGTACCGCCAGACTTCTCCAAGGACTTTGTTATCTACTGCGACGCCTCGCGACAAGGACTAGGTTGCATTCTCATGCAAGATCGACACATAATTGCCTACGCTTCACGGCAATTGCACCCACATGAGGAGAATTATCCTACTCATGATCTAGAGCTTGCAGCCGTAGTCTATGCACTTAAGACCTGGCGACATTACCTCCTCGGTAATCGTTGCGAAATATTCACTGATCACCAAAGTCTGAAGTATATTTTCACCCAACCGGATTTGAATCTCAGGCAGAGACGTTGGGTTGAATTGATCACCGACTTTGACTTAGGAATAACCTACACCCCAGGGAAAGCCAACGTCATGGCTGACGCGCTAAGTCGTAAATCTTATTGTAACAACCTGATGTTACAACAAAGTCAACCGCTTCTCCATGAGGAATTTCGGAAGCTTAACCTTCATATTGTTCCTCAAGGTTTTCTCTCCACCTTGGTGGCAAAACCTACCCTTACGGATCAAATTATCAAAGCACAGAAGGTAGATCCGGGAATCTCCCGCATCAAGAGGAACATTCAGAAAGGAATTGCGAATTGTTTCTCCATTAATGATCAAGGAGTCGTATACTTCGGGAATCGACTAGTAGTTCCCAAAGTGCGCAACCTAAGGCGATTAATCCTTAAGGAAGCTCATGAATCTCCTCTCACCATTCATCCCGGTAGCACTAAAATGTATCAGGACCTACGCCAGAGGTTCTGGTGGACTAGGATGAAGAGAGAAATTGCTCAGTATATTGCTAACTGCGACGTCTGTCGTCGTGTAAAAGCAGAGCACCAACGGCCTGCTGGCACCCTTCAACCCTTAGCTATTCCTGAATGGAAATGGGATAAAATTGGTATGGATTTCATTACCGGTTTTCCCAGGACCAAGAGAGGGAATAATGCTATTTTCGTCGTGGTCGATCGTCTTTCCAAAGTAGCTCATTTCTTACCTGTTCGTGAGAGTATAACCGCTAGTCAGCTGGCAGACTTATACATCTCCCGAATAGTGTCCCTCCATGGTGTTCCTTTGGAAATTAACTCGGATCGAGGAAGTCTTTTCACCTCTCGATTTTGGGAAAGTTTCCAAAATGCTATGGGAACCCGTCTCTCCTTTAGCACCGCTTTCCACCCTCAGTCAAGTGGTCAAGTGGAACGCGTCAACCAAATTCTAGAAGACATGCTTCGAGCCTCTGTTATCTCATTCGGAATGGACTGGGAGAAGTGCCTTCCATTTGCCGAATTCGCTTACAACAACAGCTATCAATCTAGCTTGGGTAAAGCCCCTTTTGAAGTTCTCTATGGACGACGGTGTCGAACACCCCTTAACTGGTCAGAGACCGGGGAAAGAAAATTCTTTGGCCCGGACATGATTCAGGAAGCAGAAGAACAAGTTCGTATCGTTCGTGAAAAGTTGAAAACAGCCCAATCCCGTCAAAAGAGTCAATATGACCGAAAACATAAGGCTGTGACTTTCGAGGTTGACGAGAAGGCTTATCTTCGGGTCACCCCTCTGAAGGGAACCCATCGTTTCGGTATCAAAGGCAAATTGGCTCCTCGTTACATTGGACCTTTTCGCATTCTTGCCAAACGAGGAGAAGTTGCCTACCAGTTGGAACTACCTCCGCATCTCTCCAGAGTCCACGATGTCTTCCACGTTTCTCAACTCAGGCGTTGCTTCTCGGATCCTATCCGTGGAGTGGACCACGAAACGCTTGATCTCCAAGATAATCTTACATATCGAGAGTACCCCATTCGTATCCTCGATCAGGCCGAACGTACCACTCGACGTCATAATATCAAGTTTCTCAAGGTTCAATGGTCGCACCATTCTGAGGATGAAGCAACTTGGGAAAGGGAGGATCGTCTTTGACTCGAGTACCCCGCCTTCTTCTCGGAGGAACCCAAATCTCGGGACGAGATTCTTTTGAGTGGGGGTGAGTTGTCACACCCTAGCTAGTCATGCATTAGAGTGTTGCATCATGTTTATTCTTTCATCAGAAACTTGAAATGGGGATGACAGAACCCCCAGTCCCCTCTGAAACCAACTAGGGTTACTAAAATAATTTTTCAATGAACCTGAAATGCCCTTCTAAAATGCCCATCATTTTTGTCTTGGTTCAAAACCTCTGCCAAAAATGATGCACATTTTCCTAGGCCATCCTAGGGTTTTTGAATTAAATCATAAATATTTGAATTTGGGCATTTAAAATAATATAAAATATTTAAATGCTCAAATATCTCCAAACTAAAATGTTTCATGTTGGAAATAATCCAACTATGGGCCAGGAATAGTTTGGTGATTTTTGAACTTGCCTAGGTATTTTATTAAATTCAACAAAGTTGCAGATATATTAAATAAAAACAGAAATAGAAAAAAAAGGGAAAAACTTCCCTGTGCGGCCCAGCCAGCTGGCCGGCCCAGCAAGCCAGCCCAGCCCACCACCGCCGTCGTCCTCCTGGCGCCAGTCGGCCAGGCGTGTGGCCGGCGCGCGTGCACGGCCGGAGCGCCACGCCACCAGCCCGTCTGCCTGCCTCCCCCGCCAGCGCGACGCCGCGGCGCTTCTTCTCGGTGCCGCCCCGATCCCCTGGCCTTATCCCTCTCTCTCTCCCGTGCTGCTCTCTCCCTCTCTCTCTCACGGCCGAACACCACCGTCGCCGCCGTTCGCCATAGCCGCCGTCTCCGACCACCCCTCGCTCCCCCGACTAGCTCAGGAGCTCCGCCTCGACTCCCTCTTCCTCCCCACCGCTCCACAGCTCCCCGGAAGCCCTGCATCGCCGCCACGTCGCCGTTCCCCTCTTCGGGCTCCGACCACCGTCGCCGTCGATTCGCCGTCTCCAGCGCGTCCCCGAGCCCACTTCGACGCCCACTGCAACCGCGGTGAGCTATGCCACCGTTTCCCCCTCTCCTCCCCCTCGTTTCCCCACCGTAGCCTCCTCCCCACCACGGCCGAACCTCCGCCGTCGCCGAGCTCGCCGTCGACGCAGCTCCGGTGACCATTTGGTCACCCCGGCGAGTCCAACGAGTTCGCAAGACCCCGTAGAGCATCCCTAGCGCCTCGCTTCGCTCGACTTCGAGCTCCAACCCCGTTCCCGTGCACGACCGAACCCCGGCGGCCGCAGCCGAGCTCGCCGCCGTCGACTCCGGCCACCCCGACCCCAACGGACTCCGTCAAGAGCTGCGGTTTGTCCTCAGCTCCTCTCCGGTGGTCTCCGCGGCCCCTCTGGTGGCCGAAATGGCCAAAACCACTCCCGCCGCCGCGTCGGGCTCGCCGGCGGCTAAACGCCGGCAGCCGACTTTGACTTTGACCACGGGTGGGCCCTGGTTGACTCCCCTGAGTCAATGACAGGTGGGGCCCAGCCCTGTTAATTAAACAGGATTAGTTTTAATTAAATTTTAATTAAAATAATCACCCTGATATGCGGGACCCACTGTCAGGTTTGACCCAGACCTGTTCCGTTGACCTGCTGACGTCACACTGACGTCAGGCTGACGCAGTAATTGATTTTCTGAATTTAAATTAAATCAGGAAATTCCAGAATATTATTTAAACTTCAAAAATTCATAACTTTTATTCTGTAACTCCAAATTGGACAAATTATATATGAAAAATGATCAGAAAAATCCAATCTATCCATCTGTACTATTTTCATGCATGATCAAACAAGTTAAATTGATGTTTTAAGCAGAACAAGGAAAAGCACTTTAAAAGACCATATTTGAACTTAAAATTTGAATCCTTGATTCAAATTTGTTCAAACCCCTCTGTTCTTAGTTGCATTAGCCCAACACACTCATATTGCCATGTTTCATGCATGCATCATATTGTTGCACATTGTTTGGTGATGGTTGTGTATCGATGTCCTTTGCGACAGGTTCTGCCCCCGAGGAGTACCGTGATTACCCTAATGAAGAACCATATCAGTGCATCGAACCATCAGGCAAGCAACCAACCATTTGATCATATCGATACAATCCCATGTTCTCGCTCCTGCTCTCTTTTACTGCATTAAGACAACACGATTCAAACTGCTGTGTGCTACGGTAGTTGAACCTATTTCCTCTGCATGACCTGTCATTGCCACAGTAACTAGATGAAACCCACTAGCATGTGTAGGAGTTGTTTGAGCCATATGTATGTGTTGTTCCTACCTTGCTATGCCTGCTATGCTTAGAGTCGTGTCAGGTCTGGTTCATCTGGGTGATGGGCTAGAGTGAAATGTTTATGTCAGTAATGAGAGTGGTGTGGTGAACACGATTTGGTAAAGGTATCGATGAGAGGCCATGTAGGAGTACATGGTGGGTTGTTTCATTGAAGCCGACCTTAAGCACTGAGATCTGTATGTGTGATTTAAGAATCAGCTACTACCATGCATTGGGCCCGAAACCAATGGACCCTCTCGGCTTCTTATTCACCCTAGTTCTCCGTCCAGGAGTTGCAAGTAGTTTCTGGTGTTTGTAGCCTACTGGAGGCCGTGGACAGCGCTGACCGTAGGGGTGGGCTGTGATGCGGTAGGTACGTGGCCGGGTGTACCGAATACCCGTTAGGTATCTCGGGAACCTTGTTCACATCGTTCGGGGCCGTATGGGAAACCTCGGCCGGACTCCCTGCGGATGGAACCTGAATAGGCGATAAACCTGGACTGGAGGCTTAGGTGATTAGGTAGGTCGTGGCCGACACCCACGTTGGGCTTCCGCTTGAAGGTTGCCGAGTACATGTCGTGTAAACGACGGTAAGTGGTGAGAGCGTGTATGAAGAAGTACCCCCTGCAGGGTTAACATGATCTATTCGAATAGCCGCGTCCGCGGTAAAGGACTACTTGGTTGCCTATACAGTTCATAGACAAGTAAATGGAAACTACTAAAAGCCTCAAGATAAGTGTGAGTGCCGAGGATGGCTCTTCCGTAGGAAGACGGAGGCGGATCCTCGGTAGTGTATTGAATTGGTGAGTAGTGGACTCGTGTGCGCAAAATCATTTTAGTTGGAGTATCGTAGGATAGCCTAGCCAAGAGTCAAAGCTGGCTTGCTGCAATAACTCCACCAACCCTTCTTGATACTATGCATGTATGTAGGATCTGATGTAAGTCTTGCTGAGTACCTTTGTACTCATGTTGCTATAATCTACATTTTTACAGAAGACGCTGCAACCCCTTCTGATGGGTTCTATGTAGACGTTGACATCAACGAGTAGGCTAAAGACCCAGGTGGTGACCCTGAGCTTGTGAAGGACCACGTAGTATAGCTAGGCTTTCCAAGCCTCTTTTATTTTACTAGTTGTCTGTACTCAGACAAGTTACTTCCGCTGCTGGTTTGTATGACTGTATGACTTGTATGTGGGGTCGTGAGACCCGTACCTTTGTGTATGTTATGTATGGCTCACTGAGCCTTAAATAAAGTACTTGTGTCATAGAGTCATGTTGTGATGCTTCGTTGTATTTGCACATATCGAGGATATTGTGTGTATGATTGAAATGCTTGGTATGTGTGGGATCTGACTATCTAGTTGTTTATCTTTAGTAGCCTCTCTTACCGGGAAATGTCTCTGAGTGTTACCGCTGAGCCATGGTAGCTTGCTACTGCTCTGGAACACTTAGGATGGCCGGCATGTGTCCTTCTTCGTTCCTGTGTCTGTCCCTTCGGGGAAATGTCACGCTTTGAGTACCGGAGTCCTGTTAGCCCGCTACAGCCCGGTTTACCGGAGTCCTGCTAGCCCGGTGCTACAGCCCGGACCCACTTGCTGATGACCGACACGTTCGAAGCTGGGTCATGGATGCCTGTCCCTGTAAGTTTGTGCCACTTTGGGTTTACGACTAGTCATGTCAGCCCGGGCTTTTTATCATATGGATGCTAGCGACACTATCATATACGTGAGCCAAAAGGCGCAAACGGTCCCGGGAAAAGGTAAGACGACACCCGTGGGGATACCGTGCGTGAGGCCGCAAAGTGATATGAGGTGTTACCAGCTAGATCAATGTGATATCGAGTCGGGGTCCTGACAACGGTCCACGTGATCCACTTGATAACCCTTGAAGTGATCCGCAATATTATCCACCTCACGACGATATGCAGCCATAAGCGGGTCTTTAGAATCCCATGTGCCAGATACTTGTTGAGCCACGAGGTCCGAGTCACCGAAGCACTTAACTCGACTTAGGTTCATCTCCTTAGCCATCCGGAGACCATGGAGCAAGGCTTCATACTCAGCTGCATTGTTAGTGCAAGGGAACATTAAGCGGAGAACATAACAAAACTTATCACCTCATGGGGAAGTTAATACGACTCCAGCCCCCGAGCCCTCCAATTGCCTGGATCCATCAAAATGGATAGTCCAATATGTGTGATCCGGCTTCTCCTCTGGTGCTTGCAACTCAGTCCAATCATTGATGAAATCCACAAGTGCTTGAGACTTTACCGCCGTCCGCGGTATGTACTTCAATCCGTGTGGCCCAAGCTCTATAGCCCACTTGGCAATCCGGCAAGTCGCCTCCCGGTTCTGTATGATATCGCCCAAGGGAGCTGAACTAACGACTGTGATGGGGTGCCCTTGGAAATACTGCTTCAACTTCCGGCTTGCCATAAAAACTCCATATACCAGCTTCTGCCAATGCGGATACCTTTGCTTAGATTCAATAAGCACCTCGCTGATATAGTAAACCGGCCGCTGAACCGGATACTCCTTGCCTGCCTCCTTGCGTTCCAGCACAATAGCCACGCTAACTGCACGAGCATTGGCCGCTACGTATAACAACAACGGCTCTTTGTCGACCGGAGCTGCAAGAACGGGCGGATTGGCTAATTGTCGCTTTAAGTCCTCCAACGCTTCATCAGCAGCTGGGCTCCAGATGAATTGATCTGTCTTTCTCAGCATCTGGTACAAAGGGATGGCCTTCTCTCCGAGGCGACTGATAAACCGGCTTAATGCAGCGATCTGACCCGCCAAACGCTGAACATCGTTGATACACTTCGGTTTAGCCAGGGAGGTGATAGCCGTGATCTTCTCCGGATTGGCCTCAATTCCTCTATTGGACACAAGAAAACCCAATAACTTGCCTGCCGGAACACCAAAGACACATTTGGCCGGGTTAAGCATCATCTTGTAAGCCCTCAAGTTGTCAAAGGTTTCCTTCAAATCATCAACCAGCGTCTCCTTCTGCCTTGACTTGACTACAATATTGTCTACATAAGCGTGCACATTACGGCCGATCTGTTTATGCAGGCAGTTCTGTACACACCGTTGATAAGTGGCTTGGGCGCTCTTGAGCCCAAAAGGCATAGATACATAGCAGAAGGCTC